>NC_143581.1:105843665-106143665 GCF_048544385.1 Mastigoproctus giganteus | reverse complement strand
TCGCACGAGAATCCACATGGTACAGTGGAAAAAAAATATCCAAGTTCGTTTCTCAATCAATGTGTGGTGCGGTATGATCGATTACCTGTTGATAGGTCCCGTTATTTTAGAACATCGAATGACAGGACACAATTACCTTTAATTTTTGCAAAATACATTAGGTGAACAACTAGATGACGTTCCTTTGGCCACACGGTGTGCTATGTACTTTCAGCATGACGGTGCCCCTTCCCATTCTACCAGATGTGTGAAGCAATATCTGGACTGAATTTTCCCTAATAGTCGTGGTGGTGCCATTAACTGGCCACCAAGATCTCCAGACCTAACCCAATTAGATTTTTGTTTATGGGGTTGGATGAAGAGTGAAGTGTACAGAAGAAAGGTGGATACAAGAGATGATCTGCTAGCTCGCATAATGGACGCTGTTGCCCATATAAAGGAACGTGAAGATACACTTAGACAAGCAACACGCCATGTTCTCATGAGAGTAGAAAAGTGCATTGAAGTTGATGGTGACATTTTTGAAAATTTATTATAAACTGTTCCAAATTTGTTACTTGGAAAATAAATATTCAAATGCCTCTATCTCGGAAACCATTCGGGAGAGGGCACATGTTTATATAAACTTTTTTGCTTAAAATGACCTATCCTTTCACCTCCTGGAATATTGACCTTTCCTCCTGGGACACACTATACAGGGTGTCTCAAAAATATTGGTACAAATGTTTAGGGGAGATAGGTAACATCTAAAGGAATGTGAATCGCATAGGAACCCATAATCGGAAACGTCACCGTAAGTCGGTAGACGGCGCTGTTCATCAGTTCGCGAGAGGGAAAATTTCTGGTTTACTGATTCAAGCAGTAGTCGCCGCACGAAGAGCATGCATCGATATACGAACTGTAAGGCTGGCAGACATGCACCTAGTGTATGGATTAGCAGAGGGCAATGGACGAGCCGCTCAACGAATTTATGGAGAACGCTTCCCAGACAGACATGTACCGGACCACCGTTTGTTTGCGCGTGTGCATCAAAATTTGTGCGATTATGGGTCATTTAGAGGTAACAGGGGTAGTGCGGGCAGACCACATTCGACGCGAACTCCCGCCATGGAAGAAAGTGTGTTGAATGCCGTCCAGAATAATCCTACTACCAGCACACGTGCCGTTGCCTCTGCCTTAGGAGTGTCTCGTTGCAGTGTACAGCGTGCAACGAGATTCCTCACGACGATTCCTTACACCCCTTTCATCTCCAAAGGGTTCAGTAACTGCTCCCCCAAGATCATCCTGCACGTGTGGCTTTTGCGCAGTGGCTTATCCAAGAAAGTGTTCAAGACTTGAATTTTCCAGCCTATGTTTTGGTCACGGATGAGGCTTATTCAATCGGCACAATGCTCATGTGTGGGCTCACGACAACCCACACGGTGTGCGCCCACATGCGGCACAACATCGCATCGCAATAAATAATGTGTGGGTAGGTATGGTCGGTGACTGCTTAATCGGCGCATACCTGTTACGATCCCGCTAAATATCGGATCTTTCTTGAACAAGTTACTTGACGATGTTCCAGCAAATGTGAGACGCAACATTTGGTTTCAACATGACGGGGCGCCTGCCCATTATGGAAGGTGTGTTCGTGACCATTTGAACAGGCGTTTTGGGCGTCGATGGATTGGCCGTAGTGGACCCGTTGCCTGGCCCCCACGCTCACCTGATTTATCGAGCCTTGATTTCTTTCTGTGGGGGGGCCCTCAAATCTATCGTGTATGAATCGCCTGTGGAGACGGAAATGGATCTCGTGGCGAGACTCGTCTGCGCTGCTGCTACTGTCAAAGAAACTACAGGTGTGTTCGACCGTGTACGCCAATTCATGCTGCGTCGGTGTCACGCATGCATCGCGGCTCATGGTGGAACCTTGGAGCATCTGTTGTAACATCATGAAATGCATCCATCTCGTACTCCATTGTTAATATTATGTCAAATAAATGTTTGCCACTAATTACTGTCTTGTGTCATTTCTGCTTCTTGTGCCTCTGCTACTACTTTCTCGTGACGTTTTCGGTTATAGGTTCCTGTGCGATTCACATTCCTTTAAAATCAGGGGTGGGCAACTTTTTTCGTCAGCGGGCCGAATGAAATTTTCGTATCGTGATGCGGGCCGAATGAAATTTTCGCATCGTGATGCGGGCCGAATGAAATTTTCGCATCATGATGCGGGCCGGAATAGATTGAATGATTTAATAAAAAAAATCAGAACCTTAAAAATATTATATTACTTGAATTACCAAATTATTAATGTATTTTTTAAAAAAATATCTGAATGTCCAATTATCATTGAAAATGCGGTATTCGGCATCAATTTTTCTTTTTTTTTTAATCGGCTCATTTTATGGGCTATAAATTATATTAAATTAAAAATTGTAATAATTAGAAAAGGCATAAAACATAAAATATCTCGCACCAATATAATTTTTTTCAATAAGAAGTCAAACCCAAAGGAACTTCGTTCGATCGATGCTACAATAATAATTAGGAAATAACTCTTTGACGCTGCGTAGAATCACTTGGTTACTGTTCTACTGGCCGCGATTCCCGATTGAACCGAATTAAGCCGAACGTTTACGGCGAGTGTAGTCAGGTATGGATTTTCTATATTTATGCATTTACCGAGGGGGCCGGATTCAACATCGTCGCGAGCCGGATGTGGCCCGCGGGCCGGCTGTTGCCCACCCCTGCTTTAGATGTTACTTACCTCCCCTAAACGTTTGTAACAATATTTTTGAGACACCCTGTATATATATACAGGGTGTCTCAAAAGTTAAACTTTTGAGACACCCTGTTTCAGTTAAACGTTTCAGAACTAAGAGGGGTAGGGTACATCCTGACAACTCGAAATCATATAGCAATGTGGGGTCGGAAATGCTTTCCTGAAGCGGTGTTGTACACAGAAGCACCATAAAGAAAAGAGACCGTAAGTGAGAAATCGTTTTAATAATACATGAAAAGAAGCAAAAGGTACATGGATTAAAGTAAGTGTTCGAAGTTTCTTCAACCTCGTATTGCTTTCACACAGTGGTACCTTGGAAAATGTGCTACAAATCCCCTTTTTCCTGCTGAAGTGTTGTTTTCCGATGAGGCATCCTTCACAAGGGAGGGAATTTTCAACACGCATAACGACCATATCTGGGCGGTTGAGAACCCGCATGCAATACGACGTCGTGCAGCACAGATCTTTGTTGCTTAAGATACCTTCAATTCTGAACAGTGTGTCCAAGAGTCTGGTAATCGTGGATCGTCCAGGTAGTACACTATGGAGGTATGGAGGTTTTTGGCTGAACATGTGATGGGTGAGAGCAGGAAGTATGGCTTTTTCCAAGATTTTGAAGAAAGTGCATCCTCCGGAAATTAGTCTGTAGTCATTAGGCGATTTTGGGTTAGACTTTTTTGGAACGGGTGAAACATAATATGTGTTCCAGATAGCAGTAAACTTCTGTAACGAGGACGGAGTTGAATGCGTCAAGCAAGAGGTCTATGATATATACATTGCATAGTTTAATCATGAAAACAGGGAATCCATCCGGGCCAGTGGTAGACTTGTTGGGAAGACTGTTGATGACCTCAGTAAGGCGTTCCTTTGTGATGGCTATTTTATCCAGTGATGTCTGGTTAGCTGGTGGATTAACCCGAATAAAGGGGTTTGGGACAGGTAGGGGCTTAGTTTCGAGCGAGTTAGCCCACGCGAGGAAGATGTCAGTGGTCATGGGGGGGGGGGAAACTGTTGGTTCTTGTTGGTGTAGATTCTTTTCCCAAGTTTCATTCTGTGTGCAATCCAGTCGTTCTGCACCTTCCTCCGAATGCGTAGGAAGCGTGCCCGATGTTTTTATAGAGCTGGTAGTCGGCCAGATCCCGCATCCTTTCCCATTTCCTGTATAGTTTCTGTTTCATGATGAAAGCGAGTTTTGCGTCGCTGGTAAATCAGTTCTTGGTCCTGGGAGACAGGCGGACAGATTTGGAGGCCCCTTCACGGGCTATGTCTTTTAACAAGTTAGCTAAATTGGTAAGCATTTGATCAGGATGGCTAGCAGCAATTTTTTTCCAGTCTTTTAGTCTTTGTAGGATGATTTGAGGTTGCATATATTTTAATGAGAAGTCTTGAGTTGGGATTCTTTATGGTCATGTTGTTCAAGTTGTCGGGGAGAGCATAGGCTTTCACAATCAATGGCAATTGGGAGGTGATCTGTTGCAAACTTAAAAATCGGCGTTTTGAGAGTGAGATGGTCGAGGTTTTGATGTCGTCTTGTAGGTTGCTTATGGGTTAGTCTAAAGCCTAGAGATGAGAAGGAGCGTACGACGTCCTTCATAGCAGCTTCGTGTCTTGGGGAGGGCATGTTGAAATCTCCTAAATCAAAGATGAGCATGTGAGGCTTGAGGTGGATTATAATCCAGGTAGTTAGATCATCCCTTGTGTTGGGATTATGGTCAGGAGGTAAATATACAGCTACAACTCGAGTCCTCACTTCTTTGACTTTAAAATTTGCAGATTTGGCTTCAAATGCAGGGGAGTCGCTGCGTTGTGCACACACAAGGTGATGGATGTCTTTGTAAATGATGGAGACGCCACCTCCACGTTTGTGGTCCCTGCCGTTGCAAACATTTCCCTATTGGTGGGGAGTGGCCATGTGGGTAAGTTGTCTTCCACGGTTAAGCCAAGTTTCCTGGATACAGATGAAATCATATTCGTCGAGCAGGAGGAGAGATTGCAGAGGGGCCAATTTGTTAACAATACTGCGCACATTTTGCGAGAAGACCCTGAATGTGGGGCATGGATGGAGGTTTTTTGGAATAGATGATTGCTATTGTAGAGGACGAGTTAGCAGGGATTGCTGGGAGGTTGGCTTTTTTTCATCAAAGAAAGGTCTAATAAACTTGCAATGTTCTTTCTGATTCTAGATTATCTTGTTTTCTGTAGATTGTATTGTTCTGCTATGTTTCGTTTCAATAATTCATGTATTAAAATCCTTATCCTCTTTCTCAGTTTTTTTTTTTTTTTTTATCAGTTTGGTTATTCCCATGCTATTTCTTTCTCATTAATTGACCTTACATCCCATGTTCTTACTGTTATTATTTCTTTCTTATTAGTTCCACTTAAACTGTCCGAAGTCGCTTCCATATTTCTAGTCCGGTTTGAGAAATATTAAATCTAAAGGGTGGGTTGCCATCCCTTCGATGGTGGGCTAAATTTCCTTTAACCTTTGTGGTCCTAGTTGTGGGAGTCCCTGACAGAATAACTCTCGGGCTCATTGCGGTACTCAAGCTTCCTCGCTACGATAAGATGGTAGTACATGAATCCATTATTTCCTTATATTTAAATAATAATATTAAACTAACTGCAGACTTAGTAGTACCGCCAAGAGAGTATTCTCTGCTAATACTGTCAGTTTTACTTTCGCACTTTTGAAGAGGTTTTCTTACATACACGAAAAACTTTATGAGAAATTGTTCCCCTTGAGTAGTTGAATGGATTCCACCCCCGCCCCACATTCCTTATTTGTTAAGAGGTGAAGGTGAAAAATAAATCGTAACACAAGGAATCACAGATGCGCATGTATTTGTGATTGAGCACTGGCAAAATAACACCCGCCCACATGACTGCTCGGGAAAGTCATTTGCAGTATTTTCTCATTTTGGACACATTGTCTTTACAGAACAAATTATGCGAAATCATCCTCATTCATCAGATTGTATGAGTAGCGATGTTCCCTTAGTGAAGTGAACGATAGTCATCACTGTTCTTATATATATATAATTTAAATTCATTTTGATGAAGCTCACTAAGAAGCATCCTACTTCAGCGTAATTTTTGTGCCTCTTCTTGTGGCTTCTGACTAGTTGAATGTGTTTTGGGAGTGCCATGATTCTCTTCAGACAAATTCAAATATTTGCAAAGAACACCTCACGTATTAACTTATGATTAGCGCGCTTCCCTTGTTATTTTTGTCAACCTTCCTGTGATGACTATGTTAATTAACTTTAGGCGCGTGTAACTCATTAGCTTCTCTCATCCGTGTGCAAATTGCGCATGCTCTTCGTTGAAGTGTTTATTTTGTGTCATTTGGGCGAATATTACCAGATTGAGTCAGACAAGATTAAGCCAGTCTTTAGTTCGCCCAATGAGGAATTTATTAACACGTAATCCTCGACGAACTGAAGTTTGGCTTGAACGAATGACGTTAATTATCTTTGCACCTGAATTAACCAGGAAATATAAGAAAGAGCGCTCTACACCGTAGTAAAACTTTTGCTCTTCGCACTAGTTTATTGCCGTCTTTCCGTGCGCTAACTGCAGAATTATAACAACAGAGTTCTTGGCTGTGATTTAGTGCTTCTTTTTTGTTTAGAATTAAAATTTATTTATTTGTGGAGTCAAGCCAGCTGTTGTAAACCAACGCATTCGCATTGTTCAAAATTGTTGAATTTGAACCATAGTTTCATTTTTTAAATTTATTTAATCGTTGTGATTACTAAGCTGAAGTAATGCAATAACTTCAGATTAGTTATCACTCTAAATTTTAGTTAATAAGAAGTCATTTAATTAAGAGTACTTGAAATAAATTATATATGAATAACCTTGAAGATATTCTTTTACTCAGTTCGAAATTTAGGCTGATAAGCAAGTACACCATTGTGTTTATTATTATAATAATTATACTAAATAGAGTATATTACGGATTGTCAAATGGGGCGCTTGAAACGCTTCTTAATTATCAAAAAATGCCATCTAAGAAGAGAACTGAAATTTGCTTGTACTGTAGTATTCTTTATTCGCTGTACAAAAAATCGTACGTTCAGCGCAGTGGTTACTATTTATGTATTTCCTTTGTTCGAATCCAGTCACGATGGAAGCGTTTCATCTCCACCTTGGGAGAGTTAGAAGGAGGTGCAATGCTGTCGTTGCACAATTTTTTTTCCTCGCGGAAAGATTTTCATCCAGTAAAAGAGGCAAAACGAGTATAGAGTACATGCAGTTTCGGACACAGTAAGGTAAAGATGGCCAAATCGAGCACGTAGCATATTGGTGGTCAGGTGTCGAACTAATAAAGCCCTTGCTGTCAATGCTACATTTTGTAATGGGAAAGTTTATTTCTGCTCGTTTGTCTCTGTGGTTGCTGGAAAAAAAAAAAAAAATTATATATATATATATATATATATATATATATAATTTTTGTTTTTCCGCAACCATTGAGACATACCAGCAGATTTTAATTTTTAGGTAATAAACAATCTTCTGGAGTATTCTGATGAATAATAATTGGGTGACTGAATTCAATGCTAAGCAAAGGGTAAAGGGCGATACTACGAAGATTGTGCTGCAACTCGAGGTCGTAACCAGTTTGTCTGTGTGTGATGATATAGATTCTGAAGCTTCTTGCATTATTTATCACTCTTTCTTAAAACATTGTTCTTATTTATCTTATAATTACTCTTAAATGAAATTACTTATTTAATTAAATTATATTAATGAAATTACGTCTATTTTCTGATAAGAAGTCTAGAAATAATTTTTAATTACTTTTTATGCACATTATCATGTGCTCCTTCTCATGCGTATCACATGGTTAACTAGCCTGTATCATATTCAATTAACTATCAGCTACTCCGGATCACTGAAAAGTTCAGAACTGACATCAGAATGCAGTTTGGCCTAGACAAATGCAAGACTCCTTGATTGCATTAAGGACAACCAGTCGGACGAAACAACCAGCTGAAGACCGATGAAGAGATTGAAGCCATGACAGAGGGAGAAACATGTATCTGGGGATGATGCAGATCCACCAGTTAGAACAAAAGGAGATCAAGGCTCTCCTGACTGAGAAATATCATCTAAGACTGAGAAGCCTGCTAAAATCAAAGCGAATGGCGGGAACATGGTCCCAGATATCAACACTTACGCAGTCCCAGTACTAACGTGCTCCTTAGATTGGACCAACACTGAGCTGGAGGAAGTTATGGGATCGACCAAGATAATGATGACCAAGAGCCGCCAACACCACAGTTGGCCGTCGAGAGACTGGCCATTGCCAGTGAAGAAGGAGAGAGGGGATTGACTGTTCTTATTGAACAAAAGAAGGCGATTAAGAACCTGGGTGATTACTTCCAGGAAAACACAGCACCAATCGATCAAGCCATACGAAAGATAGACAAACTGCATACAACACTCAACCTCAACAAGGAGACCACACACACACACATAGACAGAACAATTATAACATACAAAGGAAAACAACTGGAAAGGGTGAATGATACCAAGTTTCTAGGAATCTGGCTAGATGACAAGCTGAGTTGGGATAAACAAATGATCACCTTACGAAAGAAAACTTCGTCACTAGCAGGAATACTCGCCCGAGCATCTGCCTGGGTACCTCCTTCCCTTCTCAGACTAGTATTCCTTTCCTTAATACAGCCTCACTTCACATATGGAATTATCTCATGGGGTACGACCAGTCAATATAACCTTACGAGAATCAATTCAATTGTCAATCGATGTGTTCGTTCAATTTTGGGCCTTCCCTGGAATGCATCGGTGACTTCGAGATATAAGGAAGCGAGACTCTTAAGCATCTACCAACTGATACAAAAAGCTGAAGCGGTCTTTGTCTACAATGCTTTGAAAACACTAAACTTTCCTTCTCTCTTCAGATCCTTTTTTATAACAATAGAAGAAGAAGGAATAAGATATAATTTAAGAAATGAAGCGAACCTACAAGGTTCCGCTTTTCAGAAAAGCCATAGGCCAGAAAAATATAAAATACAGAGGCGCAAAAACCTGGAATAATCTTCCTGAAAACATCAAAAATGCCATTTCACTAAACAAGTTCAAGAAGCTCCTGACTGAACACATCACCAGAGAGGTCTGATCTAAATCACCTTCCACTCAACTCCTGAACTTTCCACAATGCATACCAGTTTGGAAATTGTGTAAACAAGTTGAAGGAATAGCTGTCATAAATTGTAACATTCTATGCAATTATTTCATAATTTTTCTTTCATACTTGTTATTGTAAAAGTACTCACAATGTAATTATAAGTATGTACTGTTGTTAACCACGCGACATGTGTGGTTGGCTTACGTAGTCTCGGTAATGGAATGTAGAAACATGTCCGATTCATGATGTATCTGTTTTTATTGTTATCTTTTTCAAAGGGAACACCCCCTAAAAAGCCTCTGGCTTATGTGTTCTCCCTCCCTTCTTGCTGTTATCTCCCAACAATTGTAACACAAAATAGGGATAAATAAATTATCAATAAATTATCAATTATCATACGAAAGATAGACAAACTGCATACAACACTCAACCTCAACAAGGAGACCACACACACACACATAGACAGAACAAAGACAGAAAGACGGGCGAAGAAGATACTCCACTGCAGACACTACAGTGACCTCTATCAAGATTACATAGATAAGATGGCTTCCAACGCTTGGCTCACAAACGGAAGGCTCTCCTCAGAGACCGAAGGATTCATGATCTCCATCCAAGACCAGGTAATCGACACTAGGAATTACAGGAAATATATCGCCAAGGATCCGGAGTAACAGATGACACATGTCGACGATAACACCTGCCCCCAGAAACAATCTGGCACATCACCGCAGGATGATCACCCAGACAGATTACACTCACAGGCACGACTAGCTGGCCAGCATACTACATCAGAAACTAGCGCAAAAATACCAGCTGAACAAGGAAATGTACCGTATTACCAGTATGAGCCTCAGGTCGTACTAGAGACCTCTACTCACAGGCTATGCCATAATAACGGACAAGACGATTCCGCACAACAGAATAGACATAACCCTCATCGACAAGAAAGAAATGACTGCCTACCTGATCGACATAGCCCAGCACCAGAAACCTCCAGAAAACATACGAGGAAATGATCACGAAGTAGTCACCTAAGACAGGAAGTCAAAAATATGTGGCATATGGAACAAATAATGACCATCCCGATCATCGTGTCAACCACCCGCATGGTGCCAAAGACCCTCCATAAGAACCTAGCACAACCACCCTATACACTTGATACCAGTACCTGTTACGGGGCGGTAAAATCCCATAAAGGAGAAAAAGTTTTTTTTTTGTTTCAATAATACTCTGATTTTGTTAGATTAGAATAAATTTCAGAGGTTCCCAACCGGTGATTCGCGAACCCCTGGGGTTTCGCACTAAAAATTGTGTAATGGCGTCTGCTTAGATTTACATATGTTTTCGTAAACTACAAAATATAACTAATAATAAAGAATAAAGTCAGATAACATTAAATATAAAGTAAAGAATTGCCAACGAAAGAAACCACATCTTCCACAATTCCTTATAATTAGTTAACTATCCTGTTAAATAAGTGTGTTTTTCCATACTAAATGTTTTTTCATTCTCAAAGACCGTTGTTATGTATAGGTACTTTATAATAATTTTTATTATTACGCAATATTGCTTATAAAAACGTAGTAATGGAAATATTTTATGATAAAAGTTCAGAACTATTATACAATTTCAGAAAATATAGGCTTATGGGTTAGCGATAAAAATATTACGTTGAAATGGGTTCGCGAGGCAAAAGAGGTTGGAACCGCTGGATTAGATTATAATGAAATTAGGAATAGCTGATAACTTTCTAAAAGAACCAAAAGGAAAAGTTCATGAAAATCCGCTCATGGAATTGGAATTGCTAACATGTGGGGCGGCAGATGTACTTGCTGTTAGTTTATTTTTTATCTTATGCATTTGGGACGTCCCCTGAAAATGAAACGTAGTAGACAGCTGTGCAACACAAATCGTAAATAAAAGCTATTTTATTTATTATTGTTAAGGATTAAATATACTTATTAAATTTAAATGTATAACTGTTTATTATGTGTATATTAAATAATAAATATTAAGCGATAAAAGAGAAAACGTATTTATTACAGTTGCGACTGTATGAGTTTCACAGCTAATTTTTCAGCCAGCCAGCGTTATTTTAAGCTTTGTCTTGTACCATAATTGGTTTCCAGATCTTTCAACTCTATCAGGAGTGATTAGAGCCGATGAAATATTTAATATTTCTTGAGAGTAAACTTTTGCTGAATTACTTATCAAATTTGCTATTAATGCTAATTCTCGCTTTACGATTTTAATTTTGACGACTGTCAAAATTAAAATTCTAAAGCGAGTCATTCACTGATATCGACGTTCAGTCCCACAGCATATCTCAAATGTTCGTCCTGCAGTGGGAAGTAAAGAATGAAGTTCAGCTCTTGGAGAAATTTTGCAAATCACTCGGCTTCGCAGGTGGCTAGAAAACAAATTGCTGACTCCATCCTGGAGACGGGAACTGCTTACGTCCCTCAAATCAATTTTAAATCCTGAATGAGGCTTGGCGGTTCATCTGTCTGCTGTCCCACGTACAGGGTGTCACAGCTAAGCAGACAGGAGGAGTCTAAACTATCACGTAGGAGTTAGAAGCGAGCGTGGTTCATACTCAGTACTTGTGAAGGGAGTGTGTTAGCGAAGACACCTTGCGTGGTGGCAGTGAAATAATAAGTAATGGGAAATTTAGTATCACGTCGCAGTTTATTACAAGGCAAAACATTCAGATTGATTTCTCAGTTTATGTTCTATGTGAAATAGATCCAAATAAAGCGTATAATTTGATCTGGATCGGTATTATGACGACTGGTAATAAATGAAGTCTGTTGCAGAATGATTTCCGTATCTTTAGTGTATTTTTATAGAAATTGGACCACGAAACGTCTTGTAATTTTTAATACAGGTGCCTAATGCAGCTGTACAGTTTGAGAGGAGAATTAGGCGTCTGTGTTCTTTCCTTGAACGTTTGATCATTAGCAGCGCTTTAGTTTCCAGAATATATCTGCCTGAACTGTTGGTGTTATTTGAACTGTTTTCATTTCCTAGGGAGGAACAGTGATCACTGTGATGGGCAATAGTTTTTTTGCATATTCGAAATGGGTTTCATGCGATTTTCGCAAAAGTAAATAGCTTGCGAACTTCCTGTTTTTGTTTAAGAACAAGGAGGATTTCAATGAAAAGTCATCCAATAATCACTTTCAGCTGAAAATCTTTCCACAGAAGAACCTTTAAGGTTTGCACACGAAGATCGCTGAAATCCCAAGTAAGCTCCTGCAGTTCCTTGGCCTGTGGATGCTTACGGTAGTGAGGACGGAGTTACTTGCCCAACTCTCACGCAACTGCGTGCTTCGCGCATGTCTCGTGGCACAGAGAAAGGGAATAGAGGTGTACGTATCGGCTCTCGCAGTTTCTTGATGTTCTCTATTTGTTTAGAGAAACCGAGGGTGTTACGTTAGGGCCAATGTGCTGTACGACGATGACGGACAAATCAGGGTACCTCACAACTGTTTGCATTGGAACTGGCAGAGGAATTACTCTGTTCTTAAGGTTGTGTGTGTGAACGGAACAGTCCTGCGATGAGGACTTATACGGGAATACGAGGTTCAAAGAAAGTTGACGGAATTAGGTAGATTATCTTCTTAAACTTTTCGTTCACTTCTGCTTCCGTCAAGCAGGTAATATGGCAACTGCATCCATGCCACCCTCAGGAAATATCCTAACTCTTGACAAGGCTGCTTTTCTCCTCATTAGAATAAAACGAGTATTTCAGAAGAAGAGAAAATTCGGGTGAGTAGCTCCTGTTTTTAGGTTTTTTTTTTTTTTTTTTTTTTTGTTCAGCTGAATGTCTTAGTTGACTATTGTGTTGCATCGTGCGACAATCACTGAAGTATTACGTCATTGATTTGCATCCCAGAACTTAACGCATATTTATGAAGAATATATATATTTGTGGAATAAACACCGATCGCGCGCGCACATACACGCAGAAGAGAGAAAGGGATGAAGCAACTACCCAGCAAAATAACGCTGTATAGTTCCTTCATCGGAGTAAAAAGATAATTGCTTATTTGAAGGTAATTTCTGTACAACTAGCGCTTTCTTAGACCATCTTTGATTTTATTCTTTATAGACATGCCTAGTACTACGTAATGCCTAATAAAAAAAACAACTAAAAATAGAATATTATACAGTGTAATAATATTCTGTGTAATAAAGTGCGGCAGGAATACTCATTTATTTAATAACATGTTTGAACAGACCGAGCTGATTTTTCTCAGCAAACGTCTACATTTTTTTTTTTCAACTTTCAAAACGAAGTTGTTTTCCGATATTCGCCAATATTTTTTTAACGACTGACTTACATAAATCAGTACTGCACTATAGCATCGTCATATTTCATATCGTATTAGTTGAATCGTGAAACATTTCTTTTTTTTAATATTTGGAAGTTTTCTGAATTGTGTTTGAATGTCTCATCGTACGAAAGGAATTGTTGATGACGAGCGGTGAGAGGGACTGTTGGTGACCGAACTTTCGTTGTCTAGAATTTTCGAGGAGACTACGAGGCAAAGTACACAAATCGATCAGCTCTATGATCAGTTTATGTGTTTGGCCGGATGAAAATCTCGAGTTGTTAGGAGTAAAACATCGGCACCTGGGACTGCGTAGCTGATGAGTGTTCCCAGTGCTGCATGTTTGAGGTTAGAGATGGTTATTCTATGGATCTAATCATTGGATAAAGGCAAGGTCTCCAAAGAACGGGTTGGAAGAGGCGGTTTCAAAGTCAGAAGAAACTGCAAGATTTGTTGTCTTTCTGGCCAGATATTGTGCATAAATCGCATATCGGTGTATGAAGAAAAAGTTTCCTTCATTAGTGTTCAATTAGAATACCGATAACAACTGAAGCAATAATTTCTGCAGTGAAAAAGTTGCTAAGAACATTTCCAGTAGAGACCGATGTTAGCATAAGTTTCAAGAAAAACCTGACACTTCTATTTTATAATCTACAGATTATAAAATAGAAAAATCCAAATCATTTTGTGAAGACAGTCAAAATATACATCAAAATTATTATTATTATTATCCGTTTATTAACCACAAGAAACTGTGGGTCACCCCGAGACGGCAGTGTGCCAGGAGGGTGAGAGATTTACATACTGAGGTGCGAGGAACCACATGTACAATGTACAAGAGTACATGCGTGCTCGACCCGAGATATTTACATAATTGTACTTACATACTCTTGAAATAAAAACAAAGTTTATAGCAATAGACATCAGAAGTAAAAAAAAAAAAAATGCAGCAGGCAGAAAGACCAGGTGTTGGTGATCGTCACAGGTTCAATAGTTGATAACAGTTCTTGAGGCATCCCTTTCTGTAGAGCTTGTCCTCACAGAACTTATCAGGTTTGATGCTCAGTTTATTGTATATTTGGAGGCAGTTGGCCTGAAACATTCCCCTAAGGGAATCAGTGTTTGCAAGTGTAAACCGCAGAGGATGGCAGGAGTCGCGGCGTTCACCTCTTGTCTTTTTTGGACCAGAGATTAACGGGGATACAGATGGAGCATCTATTCGGCCTGTGATAAGCCGAACTAGCATGAGTGCACTTCTTGTCGTAATGAGAAGTCTCCAGGCAGTGGTCCCTAGATTAGCTTGGAGGATGGATCTAGATGGATCACCATCCTGTTCATCCATTTGAGCAACCAATATTCCAGACTGAGGTACTTTTTTAGGTGGGAGGCAGGAGCAGATGACCAAATTTCAGATGCGTAGAGAGAGATAGGGGTAATGCACCTCAGGATGTACTGAAAAAGCAGCACTGGCTGATGCACTGCCAAAAGTGCCGCGTACGTCTGCGTTTTTATTTGGATGTACAAGTCTACAAGCACATTTTTGTCGATTTGGACGTTTTCTACCCATGGATTACGAAACCGTAATCTCTCATATGAAATCGTAGCTGTGGATGATGGTTATCAAAGATGCCACGATGTTTTTTTTTCCATATTTCTAGTATGTATGGATTTTTTTTAACTGATACCAGATTTATTCAATGAGAAATTTCCTTTTGTGTATTAGTATTGAATGAAGATACATGTCATAAAATGACTGATATAGAAATAACATGATGCTTATTCTTGATTGTAGTGTTGTTATCAGTAATTCCCTGGCTTATTGCGTGATTGCACATCACAAACTTAAATATTTAACATATTTAAGTTATTCGCATTATCAAAGTTCATCACTCAAGATAGACGCTCTGTATATTTGCCAAGCCACACGAACCTTGGCTTACTAAGCATATGACTCTTTGACATTTTATCTGCGGCTCTTAGAAAAATATGTACTGGATAAATTTCTGCTTCAAAATAATACGAAAATTATTGAAGAAAATTCGAAGATTATGTTGTGCTGCCTTCGAAGCCATCATAAATTTGGGAGAAGAGACTTTGAGATGTAGAAGATTCACCAACAACATCCGTGATTACAAACGTGATAAAATGAATAAGAAGGATCTTTCTACCAATGCAATTGAAGTCGAATAAGTTAACAAATTGATCTGGTGAATTTAAATTCAAGTAAACATAGCCAACAAGTTATTATAACTAATACAATAGCAGTAATATTTCTTAATTTATTTAAAATAAATATTTATGTAAAACAACAAGGTGAATAGTAGCCTAATTGGATACAATTATCACTAAAATGAATATTAAATATCATAGTCATGGTTGTCATCGATGAAACTAAGAACTCAATGTCTGTTCTGACATTCGGCACAATTACTTGCATTTTGCATTAATTGCAATGTTTTTGGGGAGGGAGCCGCATCTTACAAAGCACAGTCGGTACAATGATTCATCATCATTGTATTAGGTAGTAGGCCTATTGGCCTGTTACGGTCTCCCGCCATCTCTTGGTTGGCCTTCCTGGCATTCTTCTAGGGATGGATCGGAAAATCTGACGAGGTATCCTGGTTTTATCCATTCTTTTCACTGTTTTCATTCTTTTCCATTTCTGTCTGTACTGTTGGACTACTAGACAGCCTGTTAGTGTGTCCTTGTATTTTAATAAATCCTGCAGTTTTTCTCGTAAATTTCATATCACCGAAGTGATTCGATGTTCATCTTGTTTTTTTGATGGTCCAGCTTCACTTCCGTATATGAGTATTGGTCTGGCTACTGTCTTGTATATTTTTATTCTGATATGTCCCTGTTCTAAGTGTTCTGTTATAGTGTTGAATTTTGTTACTAATATCGTTTTATTATTTGTCATAAATCAGGCTGTAACCAAGATATTTAAAGCAATTTACTTCTTCAAGAATTGCATTACCAATACAAATTTTGCTTTGGACGGGTTCCTTTCCTTGAAAAGCGATGAGTTTTGTTTTTGCAGTTGATATTTCCATGTTAAATTATTTTGCAGTAAGATTTAGATGGTGTATTGAGTACTGTAACTCGTGTTCTTTATTGGCCAGGAGCACTTTGTTGTCAGCTTATAGTAAAATATCAAGGTGATTGCCATTTGGTAACGTAATACTTATGTGGATTGTTAGCTTCCAGTGTTTTACAGTGGCATTGATTGTATATGTTGAAAGATAATAAAGATAGGGGATGATCTTGTCGGACGTCACGATTTATTTATTCCCAGTTTGATATTTCTGTTCCCAATTTAACTGCAATTGCATTCCGTCTATATATATATTCATGGATTACAGCTATTATTTGGTTGGGAGTTTCATAATAAGCTAGTATTTCTAAAAGTTTATTTCTTCCTACAAGGTCAAAGGCTTTTTTTATAATCAATGCGAATGCTATGTGTGTTGTCTGTGAAACTTGTATTTTTCGATTAGTAACTGCAGAGTAAAAAATTCATCAGCACAAGATATTCCTTTCCTAAATCCATTTTATTCTTCTCCAGTTTTATCACTATATTTTTTCAAATGTTTTGTAGACACTATTAAAAGACTTATTCCTCTGTAATTTTCAGTCTTTGCTATTGCCTTTTTTATATATTAGAATGACTATGGTTTTCTGCCTAGTTGCTGGTGGGGCTTCACTATGCTATATTTGAGTCAGGAATTTCGTAAGTCTTAGTTTTAAAGAATTGTCAGCATATTTGAACAATTCTATTTTGGTGCCATCCTCTCCTGGTGATTTTTTGTTCAATGATTACAATGGTTTTATGAGAATAATGCGATGCACCTGTTATTTCTAGCTCATAATCTAGATCTGAATTCTTTGTTAGACTTTGGAATGACAGTTGAGAGTCCGAACTAGTTCAAGCAGACTTATTAAAGGAGCATAACAAGATTCCGGTCTCAATATGTCAAATTGTGTGGTAGCCCCCCCCAGTTCATCTCGATATTAAGTTTTTTTTTTTTTTGACCAGATTATTATTATTTTTTCCCATTTAGTGTTCCCAGTGCTGCATGTTGGTGGATACAGATGGCCAGTCTATGGATATAATCATTAATGTCAAGGCGAGTTCTTTACTTTCCACAAACATATTAAAAATTATTAACTCTAGCTTAGCAGGTTCACAGAACCGGCGCCTCCGTAGCCAGGTGGGCAGGAGCAGCAGTGCGTAGCACATGCTTCTTGATTAGACCGGGGTTCGAGCCCTGACCACCAAATACGGAGGATGCAATGTGGCCTTCGTTCACAGAACCTGTATAGCTCTTCTGGGTAGCACAATTGGTAGAGTCGCTGTCCTCTCCACACCGGGTGGAAAAGACCAGAGTTCAAATCCCGTAAATGATGCGAGTAATTTTTATGGCCTTATTTCACAACGTGGCTGATGTAGTCGGTCTCAGGCGAGGGTGGCACGGATTTTTCTCGAGTTTCTCGTCAAGAAAACAGCAAATCAACCGCAGAAAGCACACAATATGCAGAATTATATATGGAGCAATATTGGCAAGTTGCTGATCCGCCTGAAAAACCCTACAACAACCTGTAAATATTTAACTTGTAAGCAGGAAATCAGAAAATAAATAGGTTGCTTCTTGAGTCGCCGCTCCTACCCTCCATGTGTTTTTCTCTTATGGTTAACTGGACATGTTCAGCATAAATTTAATTGAAGATTATATATACACAGTAGCTTTTATTCACTGCTGGAAAAGGTGGTCAGAATGTTTTCCTGAATTCATCAACAAGGTGGAAGGCAACAACAATACAACATTGATTTCACAAAATAATAGCATTTGAAACTCAGGCAACAGATGCCATATCGCAGCAATCTTCTGTTGTGTGTAAAGAAACTTTCCATACAGACCAAGGCGTCAAAGATCATCTTGTGCAATCCTATTTGGACCTTATTTACCCTACACTATCAGGAAAATATGCTAATATGCGACAGCATTAGGTTAAGGTTTAGGGATCTTCCTCTCGATAAGTCCCGTGTTTTCATCTAGTGAAAATACAGGTAACCCTCGCTATTCGCGGGGGTTACGTTCCTGAGAAATGCCGCGAATACCGAAAACGCGAATACTGAGTTATGGCTCCCATAGTAATAAAGGGGTTCCGTTCCAAAGTATGAAATATATAAGAAAAACTAGTCTAAAATTTTGTCTATGTATGTATTATATGTACCTTCATAATATGACTATATACATAGACAGTACATAGTGAAATGCAAGCATATGGCATCGAAATGAAAATAAGAAACAATTTAATATTAAATGTAATATTTATTAGAAATTTCAAACAAATCTTTCAAACCAGCGTCTTTGCTAGCTAAAAAACCTATCCCGCCAGTGCTATCACCAGTTTCGCTAAAGCGTTGATAAGGAGTTTTGCGTTTTCACGAATGATGAGTGAATTTAACGGAATTTTATTTTGAGTTCGGTCTTCTATCCACAGATTTAAAGCTTTTTCCATTTTTTCTAATTTAACATCACGAGTTACAGAGCAAATTTTTGAAGCAATTAGCGCGTTTTCACGGACACTACGGCGGATTTTTTCTTCCGATTTTTTGATTGATCGTACCGTTGACTCATTGATTTTATAATGTTTTGCCACTGAGGAATTAGAAATTTTATCTAATAACTCAATTTTATTCGCTAATGTCATCACCTTCTTTGATATTTTCACATTTCTCTTGTTATTCGTAGTGATATTTTTGTAGGGGTTAGAAAGAACTTGTCCACAACAAAGTCACTTTCTTCCGTTAACACACTCGAAAAAGTCTGTTTTTCACCGCAAAACGGTAGATTTATCACTTTTGTAAGCATATCAATTTATAAATTGATAAATTTATTCAATTTATAAGCATATAAATTAAAAGCAAACGACGAAACCTTCCATAACAAGCGCATAACACATATTGAACAAGGATTAGCGAGAAACATTCACGCTCGCGATTTTGTCACCCCTCTCCCCCCACCCACTGAGCGCTGTTTTGACCGGGAAAGATAATTTTAGCCACGTCCATGTTTTTTTATGGCGGAAAATATTCACGGCGCTTTAAAATTCACATTTTTTAGGTTTCATTTTATATTAAATCGGCGATCGCGAATACGCGAAACCGCGAATACAGATACCGCGAATAGCGGGGGTTTACTGTACACCGAAAAAGCACACGCAATGTGTTAATATAATTTCGAGGCAATCTAAGTTACTTTCATGATACTTTAAAAGAGCACAAAAGTACCAAAAGATACTTAAAGTAGCACACTTTTGTGCTACTTTAAGTGTCCCAGCTCAGTAGAATTTTGTTTAAATGAACTTTTTCACTAGTAAAAAGGATCAAGTGTTCTGGAAAGAAATCTCCGTCGAGATTTCTTTCCCGAAAAAATATACCTAGTTTCGGAAACGCTTGCTCTAAAAATTTTAAGATGTAACGTTGGTTTATCATCCACAAGGAACTTAGATGGTTTCTATTATTGTCTTACTGATTCCGAATCGCGTTTTTTTGTTTCGCTTTCTAAAACTTTTCTGGAGACATTTTTTTGTTTGCTGAGTTTGCTTTTCTCACGTAGCGATCAAACTTTTTTTCCAGGAGTCCGGCTTAGAGCCATTTCCAGTGATATGCGTAAAGAAATGCACAGTCGTAAAACTGTGGCACTGTCAGCAGTGGCTGATCCACGGAAATAATGGGGGCAGTGTAACGTACAATCTCCCATTAGGCACTTCATAAACGTTATCTTGTTGATAGATTCTGCACATGCTACTACAAGCAGGAAGTCTCTAGTAGTCTAGTGTGTGTGTGCATTCGCTATGAGATATGTTGTTTGAAAGGGCAAAACACGTGTTAGCTTTGCCTTCCAACACATTAAAACTGCTGTGAATTGTAGCAGTTCATTTTATTTTATTGTGTTATGCATGTTATCTTCTGTTTTTTTTTGTCTTTCATAACATTTTAGAGAAAAATATCACTGATCACACTTTCATTAAAAGGTCAGTGTTCCAGGTTCAAGCTGCAAGATCATAAAGAGCTTTAGTTTTTTTTTTTTTTTTTGTTTTTTTGATTAAATGTAAACTAAAGATTGATGTTGAAGGTAAATGATGAAGGTAAATGAGACAGTTTAATCCCGTTTTTGTTCCACTTAGTTTGTGGCAGGTAAGCACTATGCTGTCGGTAGACCAACTGTCATCTGGAAAAGCAGGAGGCGATTAAATGACTTAATAAGGTACCCTGCACTCGCTAATTGACTTGATGGGTGCTAATTGTAATCAAAACACGCAGAATTCACTCCAGCGAATCCCATTTAAAGGTAATTCGTAATGCTAATCACGCTTCTGGAAACTTTTACCTCCTTTCATCAAACTAATTATGTTCATCATGGTTTAAGAGAATACTTAATTTTCTCACGTATAATAGTACAACCCGCAAGTCTTGTTTTAAGAAGTTGTATTGTTCTGATGATTTCAATAAATGGAGAAATTACAGCAACTTCTTGTTTTAAATTTCATTAGATTAGATGTCAGTGAGTCCCAGTGTATGCTGTTTCTCATTTAGAGAACCGTGTCCGGTAATGAGAAAGGAAGATTCGAGGCTGAGGAAGAACCATCGGGCGTTATTTTTAGTGGTTGCAAAGGTTACCCCCGGAAGAAAACTCCGAGTTACAACCCCTACAGTAGAAGAACCCCATCTGATCTGCTGTACATTGAAGAGTTTATTGAGACATCGAGATTTCTCCTGCTTTATATCCGTAGTTATTGAGAGTTCTATATCCAGGATCGTTGCCGGAATACCTTTTTTTTAATTCGATAGCAGAGCCCCTTGTAGATTGTATAAAGGTCGAGAGGGAGGGTGCCTGCTATAACTTCGAGAGCTGCTGTAGAAACTGTACGGCAGATTCGATGGGTCGCCAGTAACATAGCTCTTTGTATAGAGTAGCTTTTCTTTCATATTAATGATGGGTACTCTGTGAAACCAGGCCCCGGCAGCATAGGTTACTATTGGGAGAAAGACAGCTTTATAATAAAGAAGAAGGGTTCATTTTGATAGTCCCCACTCACTTCTTGAGATCCGTATAATTGCGGCGGAGAACTTTTTGGTCTTGGAACTCAGATGCTGTAAATGGGGGAAGAAAGACAGGCGGTTGTCTGTTCTATGAAGGTTAGCTGGGTTCCATTGATTTTGACTTGGGGGGGGGGGGAGTCTTCTTAAGTCGAGTTGGTTTTTAGACACCATCATCTTAGTTTTGGTAGGGTTAATTTGCAATTTGTTGATTGTTGTCCAGGTAGAGATGGTTGAGTACTCTCAGTGCTGTGGATTCGAGGGCTGCTCTGGAATGACCAGCGACCACGATGGCGAGGTCGTCGGCGAATGCTATGATTTTCGTTTTTTCAAAACTGTTACTGAGCTAGCTCTGGAGTACCATATTCCACACTAAGGGCCCCCTGGGAATACCCCCGGTGGATGGGTTTAAGGACTTGGTGGTATTTTGACTTAACTACTATTATGCGTTGTGAGAAGTAGCTTCTGAACAGATAGTAAAGATAGTTTGGACATTCTGCTGTGCGAAGACGTTCCAGTGCACTTTCCCACCGTACATTATCGAAGGCCCCTCGAAGTCAATAAACAGAGCGAGTTTATATTTGGATTGCGAAGTTTCCAGATGCAGGATCAAATCAGAGAGGGCATCTTCACGTGATCTGCCCTGGGTGAATCCATATTGGGCTGGTGAAATCATACCTGTGGAGAGAAAGAGATTCGTGATTCGGATGACCATTAGTCTTTCCAAGGTCTTGCCCAGGTTTGCCAGCAGGGCAATTGGTCTGTACGAACGAGGGTTCGTTATTGGTTTATTTGGTATTAGGTGGAGCAGTGCAACTTTCCAGGGCTGGGGGAACTTTGATTTTTGGAGGCATTTATTGTACAATAATAGATGTTCTGGCTTTAATTTGTGAAATCTAATGATGAAGGCATATTCAATTAAATCCAGCCCTGGGCATTTTTTTTGGTATTTACCTTTTTGAGGACCTGATTCAATTCCAGACTGCTGAAGGGTTCAGCTTGGGTCTGTGTTATATATTCGGCATTCTTCTTCTTCCGGATACTTTTGTGTTCCGGCAAGTCATTCTGAGGGTTGTCGTCCGGGAAAAGCTTATTTATGATGGCACTGACAGAGTCAGTCCAGTTGGTGGTTTCATTTTGGTCAGCCAGGACAGTGCCAGAGATATCTGTTGTAAAGGTTTTTCCCCGTGTGATTTTATACAGTAACCCCCAGAGGTTTGAATTTCCAGATTCTAGGACGAATGTAGCCCAGGTTTCTCGCTTTCTAGTTGCTATTGCCTTGGTGTATATGTTCTTTTTATTCAAGTATTCCCTGTGTAGTCTTTCGACGTTTGCTGCTGGCCAGTTATGTCAGTTCTGATACTGCTTTCGTGCGCGATGGACTTCCCTCCTTAGTGTCCCTCCTTAATGCACAAAGTCTGTTGCATGGAACTTTCTTCCTTGTTGCTCTATACGAGGCTCTGGTAATTGCTGCTGTTTGTATTATTTCACTGTATTCTTCTGGTGTTGCTTCTTCATATTGGAGACGTTCAATATGAGAAACTCAAAGCAGTTAATGCTGAACTGTGTTGGAAAGTCTCTATTGATGGAGTAGTCGAAGGCATCCTAGTCGACTGTTCTTAGGAAAACCTTACTAATTCTGGCATTCTTTCCTTAGTAGTTGTCGGCAGGCGTCTGTTCCCAATATGAAAATAGATGACCCGATGGTCACTTATCGTCCAGTACGGTATTGTAACCCAATCCCAGACGCATGTCCGTAAGTCATTGGTGGTTAGTGTGACATCAATATTAGATTGTCCAGTGGTGCTACAATATGTCGGAGGGTTGTTGGGTAGGTTATGGATGGTTAAATTTCTGTTCAGAATTAATTCCTCTAGAAGTCGCCCACGTGCATCCAAGGAAGTTGAGAACCATAATGGGGATTTGGCATTAACGTCTGCTGTTATTAGTATACTGTTAGAGTTAAAAAGGTCAATGGCAAACTCAATATATCTTAGGAAGTCATCTATATCCCTGGAAGGCGGACAGTAGAGGGAGATGATATATAGTGTGATTGAAAAGAACCTAACCTGGACGCAAGTAGCAAACTTTGTGCATAGCCTGTTAATTATAAGGACATCAATTTTCTTGTTGAGTACAACTATGCAGGTCTTAGGGTCAGTGCTAGCTGGCTGTATAACTCTTGTCTGCATTAAATAGCCCACTATCTTTTTGAATGTTTTCTGCTGGGACTTTGATGGTGTATGGCTCCTGTATTGCAATTATGTCGATTTGCTGAGCCTCGGCTGCCTGTTATATTTCATCTGCAGCTGTCCGGGAACGATGAGCGTTTATCTGCATGACGCGTAATTTAATTTGGCTGGAGTTCTGGCTATTACTGGCTGCTGAGGATGATGCTGCCGGGCAGGTCTGGTGAGCTGTTGTTGAGAAGTTAGGTTCTTATCCATTAGTGGTCCTTTGCCGTGCCGTTTATAGAGCTCGTTGATACTCTGGGCAATTTACCTCTCTAACTGAGTGTTGATGGTCTTTCTTTCTCCGTTTGCAGTTAATGCAGCTTGGAGGTTCGTCTCGGTGCGGACATTCAGCATGAATGTGTCCGCACGTTGGAGAGGTGTGGGTGCAGTGGACCGAAGTGTGCTCATAGCCCAGGCAAAGGAAGCACTTGGTTAGCACAGTGAACGGCCTGAACTTGTGGGAACTACAGCCCAGAAAAATTCTGTTGAGCGATATAATTTTTTTGTAAAGATAGGGGTCTAGTGTTATGACTCTGTGGGCAGTAGAGCTGCCTGTCGCACTTGTGGAGAATCTGTATGTTACTCCTTTCTTTAATTCATCCAAGGTGCCACCAGGTTTTTGTGGTACATGTCTTCTGCCAACTCGTCGTTGGTCATTGAATTGGGGAAAGTATAGATGATCACTGATGGGTTAATCATCTTTGGAGGGCCAGCTGTAACCCCAGCAGTTTGAAATGAACTCATTGTAGAGATGTTTTCCAGGTCCTGTTTTAAGGCAGTTTCAATAATAACTCCTGTTTCTTATAGGGCGCAGTTACTTGACTTTGATCGATTTAAACTCATTCTTCAGGGTGTTTTGAACAAGGTTCTTTACCGCGCTACTTGTTTTTAACTCAGAATCTTCAATGGCTCTCAGTAGTAGGACGTGTTGCGGGCTCTGCATTTCTGATCTATTTATCCGTAGGTTGGAGGTTGGTTCTGGGCTAGTTCCGGACGGCTGTGTTCACACTGCAGCAGCATAGGTGCATGGTAGTGGGATTTCCAAAGGATGGCTCACGTCTTGTTCAGAACTCTTTGGGAGATTTGGTGAGAACTTGGAGACTGTATCAACCACTTTTTCTAATAGCTGGATTTTGGACTTGAGTTCAGCATTAACTGCTTTGAGTTTCTCATTGTCTATTAGGAGAGCTGTGGAGATAGTTTCCAAATTATTCCAAAGCTCTTGTACCGTATTGCTAGCTGACTTTGTAATCCTATTGGAGTCTTGGTTAAGGAACGCAACCAGTTTTTTATGTAGCATTGCTACTACCTGATTCAGGGATAGAGATGAAGTATTATTAGTGTTGACAGTCAGAGTTGGGACTAATGTAGATGGAATTGCCAGCTTGCTGGAGGTTTGAATTCCAGCCGCTATAGTTTGATCAAGGGCCGATTGTGCCAGAGCAGCAGCAGTTAGAGTAGCAGGAGTGGCTGCAGCTGAAGAGCTTGATTGGGCAGTAGAGGCTGTATTGCTAGTAGTTACTGCAGGAACTGGGGTAGCATCGCTTGCCAAGAGTAATGTGGTAGCTGCTTTTGGGGTTGGCAATATCGGTTGAACTGCAGCAAGTTGGAGGGCTGCTGGAGATGCAGAAGAAGCCTTAGTGGCCAGTTTCAGAAGTGGTGGGGAGGCAGGTGGATGTGAACAGTCTGAAGCTGGATTTTTAGTAGTTGAATTGGCAACTGGTGTCGACATGCTAAATTCTAATTTTGATGACACCAGCGGGTCTGGGTCAGAATCTGGGGGGTCGGCACAAGGAGACTTACTGTTATCATCAAAGGGAAGCAGAGGGGGCGAGCGAGGCTCCCGGTACTTGGATTTCTTTTTACCTTTCTTCCTGGGAGCAGTTCTTACTGGCGCCCTAGGGAGGAGGGAGCCCGAAGCCTCATCCCTCGCATCCTCAGGAACATCTTCTGGAGCTGAGGAACTGGACTCTTCTCGAGAACTCATACTTTGTTTGTGCTGGTTTGGATGAAAATCCGATAAGGTAGCGCAGTCTACCGATTTTAGTGTCAGTTTCCAGATAAGTTATTTTAGGCTAAAGATTTACTTCTGGTATTTATTAATTGCAATTACTTCCAGAAGGGGGCGTCATAATCTACCATAATTAATTCAGTACTGTATTCTGTTAGAAGACACGTCACTGTAATACGCCAGTGGAGTATGGCGTCAGTACAAACTAGCATTAATTAGGACCCGATTAAAGATCAAAAATCATTATTAATAGATGCCTATAATATTAATAAAAAATCAACTATTAATTCCATATCGTGATATCATCATTAGATTGGGTTCAGTTTGATTACTAAAATAAGCTATCAAACACTACTTCAACCAAGGAACTGTCAGCCAATGGGAACTGAGTCAAGTGACAGAAGCACCGCAGACTAACCCCTTTATTCTTCAACTAGGGAAGAAGGAATGGCCACCTCCACGTGGTTGTATTTTCTAAGCAGTTAGCACCTCCCGGGAAAAAAAAAAAAAAAAAAAACTGGACGAGTACACAAAAGGATGTTACTAAAAGTTTCATACCTATTAAGAAATACTGTTCAAGGCTTAGGCCTAAATGGTTATCTAATGAACTAATGAGACTCGTAACAGAGAAGAAAAATGCATGGGATGCATATAAAGGATCAGTATTAGGACCACTGTTGTTTTTAATTTTTATAAACGACATCGATGAAGGGATAGAGGGCGTGATGTCTAAATTTGCAGATGATGTTAAAATTGGTAGAGTAGTTAATAATCACTGTCAAGCTGAGCTTCTTCAGAGAGACCTTGATAGACTTCAGGAATAGTCAGAAAAATGGCAGCTATGCTTTAATCCAACAAAGTGTAAGGTATTACACCTGGGAAACAGGTTGCAAGGAAGGCCCATGGTGTCCTATCGATGATCTACCGAACTTTTGCAAGTAGAGATAGGGACGTGATAATCCCATTATATAAGGCTTATGTTAGACCACACTTGGAATACTGTGTTCAAGTATGGAGACCGCACCTAAAGAAAGACATCGAGCTTCTTGAAAGGGTGCAAAGAAGGGTAACTCGCCTGGTGAGATCGGCAAAAGGGCGTCCTTATGAAGAAAGACTTCGAATATGTGGGTTGCAGAGTTTGGAAACTAAACACCTTAAAGGAGATTTGATTGAGGTGTTTAAGGCTCTGAGAGGCATCAGTAAAATGAATGAGGACGAAATTTTCAAGATTATAAATGATGCTAGAACTAGGGGGCATAAATTCAAGTTACGGGGGGAAATGTTTAGATTGGACTGCAGGAAGTTTTATTTTAGCCAGCGAGTTATAAATTACTGGAATACGTTGCCTACATGGGTGGTAGAGACTGACAGTTTGAGGAAATTCAAAGGTCATCTGGACAGTACCTTCGGGTGAGGGAAACACATAGGATGATAGGTTTAATTTCCTTTTTTTTATTAATTATTATTATTATTTTATTATTTATTTATTTTTTGTTTTTATCATTGTTTTGTTCGAAATTTTTTTTGGCTGGTGTAGCATAAGCCATAGGCTTTCTTGCACCATTCGGCCATTACTAATACTAATTATCAAGCGACTCAGAAGCCTATGGCAGATATAAGCTAGTCTATAATCAGGTCACAAAGGAGGTCAGGCAGGCGAAGGCAGATTACGAGAAATCCTTGGCAAAAGATGCTAAGAAAAACAGCAAGGATTTCTTTACTTATATAAACTCTAAAAGGAAGGGGTTGAATCTGATTGGTCCACTTGACATCGATGGTTCGACTGTTGATGATCCTGCTCAGATAGCAAACAAACTGAATGAGTATTTTGCATCTACATTCACACACGAGGAGTTATTAAGGTTTGGAAATGGCAGAAGGTTATCAAATTGTAGCAGGATACTTAATGATTTTGTAATAACTGAGAGCAAAGTGGAGGAGAAATTGTTGAAGTTAAACATAAGAAAAGCACCTGGGGTGGATGGAATCTATCCAATTATATTAAAGGAGGCGGCAAAGCAACTAAGCAAACCCTTAGCCATAATTATGAGAGCATCATTGGGCTCAGGGGAGGTTCCCACGGACGGGAGATGTGCAAATGTATCCCCAATTCACAAAGGGGGATCGAAGGGTGACACGAGTAATTACAGACCAGTTAGTTTAACTTCTGTTCCGGGGAAAATAATGGAGTCACTGGTTAAAGATGCATTGCAGGATCATCTAGACAAGACTGCAGCAATAATTCAGACACAGCATGGGTTTGTTAAGGGAAAGTCTTGTTTGACAAATTTGATAGGATATTATGATGTGGTTACAAAGGAACTGGATGCAAAAAATAATTTTGATATCATATATTTGGTTTTCAGGAAAGATTTTGACACTGTTGCCCATGGAAGACTATTGTACAAATTGGAGCAGAATGATATTAAGGGTAAGTTGCTACAATGGATAAAAGGATGGTTGAGTGGGGGAAGACAGAGGGTGGTAATCAATGGTTGAAGCTCTTCGTGGACTAATGTTATTAGTGGAGTCCCACAGGGTTCGTTGTTTGGTCCACTGATGTTTTGTATATTTATCAATGATATTGATGAAGGTATATCAGGCTTAATGTCGAAGTTTGCAGATGATACAAAGGTTGGCAGGGTTGTTAATGACAGTAATGGCAGTGTGCTACTGCAACAGGATCTAGATAATTTGGGCAGATGGGCTAAGAAGTGGCAACTGAAGTTTAACCTTGACAAATGCAAAGTACTGCATATGGGTAGAAGTAACCCCAGAGAAACGTACCAACTGTGTGGTACTACACTTAAGGTGGTAGAAAATGAAAAAGACCTGGGAGTAATTGTGCAGTCAGATATGAAGTTTTCTGAGCAATGCAGACAGGCTGCAAGGGCAAGTCATGTGGTTTTGTCAATGATATATAGGAATTTTGCTAGCAGGGAAAAGGAGGTGATTGTCCCTCTGTATAAGGCAAAGGTCAGGCCATGCCTTGAGTACTGCGTGCAGGTCTGGAGGCCTCATTTTAGGAAGGATGTAGATTTACTTGAGCGTGTACAGAGAAGGGCAACAAGATTGGTGAGGAGAATGAAGGGATCCTCTTACCAAGAGAGGCTTAAGTTCTGCAAATTGCAGTGGCTGGAGACTATGCACCTGCGCGTCGATCTGATTGAGGTGTATAAGGCCTTGAATGGGTTGAGCACGCTGAATTCTGATGGGATCCTTCCACTTGTTCAGATTATAGGAGGTATAAATTCAAATTATGAAAGGACAGATGTAGAATAGATGTGCGGAAATTTGCCTTTAGCCAGCGGGTGGTTAATTGCTGGAACAAACTTCCATCTGTCGTTGTGGAAGTTGATAGGTTGAATAAATTTAAGGAGGAACTGGACAGGCATTTGGAGGGAATGGTGTGATTTTGTTTTTTTTTTTTGGCTGATGCTGCATAAGCTCATACACTTGCTTTCTTGCATCACATGCTACTACTACCACTACAATGATAAACTCACAGGATACATAATTTAAAAAGGCATTGCAGTTCTATTAGAAGATTTAAAATGGTTATAGTTATTTAAATCTGAAGCACCTGTAATTTATACTTAATTAGAATCTGAAAAACAACGGCCGACCTATAGGGCGTCGCCATAGTGCACGTCGTAGAGAAAAACGACATAATGTGAAATTTTTAAAATCTCCATTTGTGTTCAACGTCTTAGAAGTTCAGCATGAAAAAGACACCAAAAGACTCACCCTCTCATATGGATTGTAGTACACCAGAATTTACTCCGAGAAATGCAAAATAATTAACTCGATTTAACTCAAATAACGGAGCACTAATTTACTCGACCGTAGGGGCAAAGACTTGACTATGGAAGAGTTTATTCGCTGGTGCTGGAGACTTGTCTAATGGAATGAACAGGGTGGTGCATCAGAGCAGAGATTGACGGCCAAACTGCGCCATAAAATCCCACCATGGTATTCCCTGATAAGCTGGAAGACTGGGTAAATATACAATAAATATTTCTTATTTTTTAAGCCAATTTTAATGAACGAAAATGTGAACAAAGTCATAAGTTTGCCAAAATTCCATTACTTCTCTCTGCCGGTTCTCTAGTTTCCAAAATTCTGTTCTTTAGAATGGAATTTTGTTAAATTCCAATACTTCTCTGTGCCGGTTCTCTAGTTTCAATACAAAAAGGTCAAACTGTCCTTTTTGGACGGTTTGAACAGCTGTAGAAGTTTGCATAATTTTATGAAATTCCTGACTGTCCAATGGTATCTGTCGATTTCTGTACATAACTGGATCACGCATGAATCAGGATGACGATCCAGAAGACTTCCAGAACAGGGCTTTGGTTTAGTGAGCTATTAAAAGATCGATATAAAATGAAATATACGGTATCTGAGCATGTACTGTGACCAGGGGCGTAGCTACCGTATAGCAAAAGTAGGCAAAGCCTAGGGGCCCTAGTGAATTAGGGTTCCTACTTTACTAGTGCCCATAAACAGATGCCAGTAGGAGTCGCCCCTATTACGCTAGGGCCTATATATTCAGACGCAACATGTAATGAAAATATTTTTCTCACTGAGATCCTCAATAATGTTATAGATCTAGAATAAGGAAGGAATTCTTCTTAGATCTTATTGCCAAAACATAACAAACCCAGGCAGTCTTTATTTTGCTTTTACAGATGCAACTTTGTATAGTGATCAAACATCCGTTCGGTTACTGTATGTGTATGCGTCTTATCGTATGGTGTTCGGGATTCCCCAACTCGACAGGAGCACAGGGGGGGGATGGCCCATCGTATACGAACATTTAGCCATATACTTGATCAAAAGTTGTTAGTTGATTAATTTCAATTCAAGTTTGTTCAAGTCATTATCAAAACAGCAATTGACATACAAAAATGTATTTGTTTATTATTGCTATTTGTATTTAAAATATAAAGTTTAAAATTAAATTAATAAAAATTTTAGTTAAAAATGGATGAAAAGAAAAAGGGAAAAAGTGGAGCCCAAAAAGAACAATGAAGAAAGCAAAAGAACAAGCAGTCAATAAATTACCTAAATTAGATCATTTCTTTACAAAACACAGTAATTAATTATGTCCAGAAGAAAGTAAAGAAAAGACCAGTATTGAATCGGAAAATGCGGAAAAGAATGCTGCTGCTGGTGTAAATATATCTGCGGATAATTTAAATCAAGCAGGGTCATCAAACGAAAACAATTCAACAATTATAGATATGCCTTCGTCGGAAATTAGTGTTGAACGCACTGCAGCGTTTATTCCCCCAAGTGATCTTGGAGAATACGTGGACATCAACATTTCCGATGAAACAAAAAGAAATATTATGAGTTTTTCACCTCAGAGACCTAAAGGACCATTTCCAAGGGATCCTGAACAAAAAATGAACGTTTTAGTGACATACTACTTCAACGTATGGTCCAGTTCTTCGTTTGTGGCTGTGCTACTCCGGACTATGAGATTGGAAAAATCTATCTTTTCGGATAAAAACTCAGTGTTTCTCAACATCATATCGAGGCATGTGCTATACATGAAATCTGACAAAGAACGCAACGATTGATAAAGATCTTGAGGAACAAGTAAGATACAGATCCTCGTTCTGGAAAATGGTACTAGAACGGTTATTTCGGATAACGCTTATGTTGGCTAAAAATTCTTTAGCATTTCGCGGTCATCGGGAAGGATTTTCGGAAGATTACAACGGCAATTTTTTATCGCAAGTCCGTTTACTTTCCTACTATGATGACATAATGAAACAAATTATTAATAAGCCATCTGGTTCAATAACTTATTTAAGCCCCACTATCCAAAATGGGTTAATAGAATGTTTAGGCACCAAATTAACAAAAGAAAAGTGTTACGGGTACTGAGATTAATGTCTGTGCATGTACTGAGTATGATTATGTTTCTTCATTTCGCACGCAAGTGTTTCCCTCTCAGTGATTGAAGTGCATTATCATAAATGTCAATCTCACCTGTATATCCTTTACGAATGATTTTTACAGAAAGTTCTCTGTGCTTCCTACCTCTGCAACATCCGCCCGAAAAACAAATAAATAAATAAAAAAATAAAATATATATAAATAAATAAAATAAAGCTGGATCTTCTGACGTGGTGATCGCTGACAGGAATGCTATTTCTAAATGGCTGCAATATTTTATTTTCTCATAAAGGAGGTTGCAGGTCACTGTAGGGGTTGCATACTAATAATAGCGTTTCTCTCGGCAGATGGCCACAACACATCTGGATGCGGAATGAGCTAGTGTAAACATACATTTGGAGGTGCTGCTGCCTTGTTAATGCTGTTGATAAACTACCGGGATGCTGCAACGGCCATTTGCCTCGGTGGCCAATGGGTTACGTTACTTTTAGCTGAGAAGTCCTGCTTTATTTTGTATCTTGAAGTTAGTTGCTTAAATGAGCCCAGTCATGGCTTGTATCACTTTTTATGAATTTCCAAGTGCCATCTGGGAAAGAGTTACGCTAGGAAGCTTTCTTTGCTTATGCACAATTACACGTAAAATGCACAAAGTGTATTTGGAAAATTAAACTCTCCTAAAAAAAAAATCATGACAGACATTTGTTCAATCAGTGTACATAATTATGATTTAGGGAATCCTTTGACCTCATCATTATAACTAGGAATTTATGTTGGTAAATACAGACCAACTCATAAAAATGATGTCAATCGAATTGCTGCCAGACTATATGCAAAATTGAAGAGAATTCATTCAAGTTTTGGAAAATTTAAAAGAAATGGGCCAATCTGATTCGAATTTATAAAGTCGTTGGTGGTCTACTCAGCACGTCCGATTTTTTTCTGCTTTCGCTCGATGGTGATCAGGCTTGGTGCAAATTTTAATTTACCGTCTTTGCTGTTTTTAAGATTACGTTAAGTAACTTTGTAAGCGTTACTTACGTTATGATCTACTTGTAAGTTAAGGATTTTGTGCCAACATCTTTCTGTTAGTCTCATTTGAGCCAGGGTGATATCTGGGAGAAATCAATTAGATTTTTCTCTTCACATCGATGGCCGATGAGGATAGAAGTTAATTTACATATCCATCTAATATGATTAAATAGATCCTAATTTTATTGACAAAAAATGTAGGCAAGCTCATCACATCATGGCCTTATAGCTTTGGAAAGAAAGAAAGAAAGAAAACTGATAAAGGAAATATTTTGGTTGTTCTTTAGCTTATCAATTTCTTTGAAATGATGACTACCTGGTCTCAGAACAGCAGGAGCACTTGTGAAGGCAGATATGATTTCATGCGCAGTATTCCGCATTCAAGTAGACTTTTTGAAGTGACTAGGGCTTGTTTTGACAAGGAGAGAGCACGTCTGTTGAAGCTGTAGTCTGTAGATATCTTCGATTACTGGGGGGAGGGATGGAATTATGTAACCGATCATGCCTTGTATTGAAGGTTCGATGGTTATAGGAAACTTTAAAACTGGGCATAGTTCAAAGGTAGCACACGAAAAAAACAACGCATTCGACGAAGGAAGGGTTTCATTCCTAACTCTGGAATAACTTTTGGACAACAATCGCCACCCGTTCATGTTTAGTTACGAACGAACTGAACCAACTTATCTCTTCCTCTTCATTCATTCACTTTTATTCTTCAAAGCAATCTTCCCTCGCAGATATTTCCTATGAGGGAAGGTTGCTTGCAGTTTAGAGCTTTAATGTCGCAAATTTTTTTTTTCTCTAATCATTGACTCACTCACAGTATTACGGAATAATTTTATTTAAAAAAAAACAATTAATATTTCTGATTTAATATTAAACATTTTCGAAGCTCTCTACATGTTGGGGTTGATTCGGCAGAAAAGTCATGATAAATACCCTTATACTTTAGCGGCGATGTTCAGTAAAGTGAAATTAATTCACTTTTCAGGAATTCAGGAAATTAATAATGGGTGGGCCAAACTTTAGCATTAATGACACAATTATGGGCTTCTGGCAGTGATCCTGCGAATTTCAGATAGTAGCGAGCTGGTGTTTGGACTCAACCCTTTCAAAACAGTCGTCAGGTGTATAATCAAAGATGTATGTATCGATATGGACTTTCAACGCTTCTCTAGAAATGTTTCGTGGAATTAATTTAGAACTCAGTGTTAGCCAGCAGGGATGTGTCGCCACGGGCTCAGTGGGTTCGTGCGAGAGCCTGAATATATTTTTGTTGTTTTTCCGTGCGTTTTGTTAAGGCAGTTAGTTACGCATATAGTGATGGCATAATCGAGAAGTTGGTTGGTTTTTGTGGGGTTTTATGCGCTTCAACAACTTCAACTATATTGCGATTTATATATGTCTGTAAATTGCGTGCGTACTGTGGTCGATTTGCTGTTTTCTGGAAAAACCCGAATTTCCTGGAGGAAAAGCCAGACTACCCTCACCTGATACCGACTAACTCAGCGACGTTGTGAAAAAGACTCATAAAAATTCCTCGCGTCATTCGAACTCAACTCTTTTCCACCCGGTGTAATCGAGCGGTCGTAATAGATTATTGTGATTATACCCAATTCAAATGTTCAGTAGTTAGTAACTACTAATCATTCGATTATTCAAGTATCTCGATTAATGATCATTTGATTATGCCATTACTAGTCTCAGGTAGTGAGCTCATTGATTTTTTTAACGAGCCCAATGTTAACTGTCAGCGCATAAAAAAACAGCCAACCACTAGGGCAACGTCATTCTCCTGAAACCGCTCAAAAGCCTGGCTTTGGAGCCAAGATTATTGTGATGCTGATAAAAGTAGGATCATTTTCATGGAACTGCTAGAGTTTACGTAGTACAGAATTGCTGAAAATGTTCGTGTAAGTCGGTAAGATATGGCTAAGAAGCCCAAGTATACAAAATTTAGTATAAGGCTATTGACTTTTGATATTCCTAAGTATTAATCTTGACGAATAACGAATCAGAGCAGTATCCGTTTTATTCGACCCCAATCGTAACTGAATTTAATCTGATGTATTTATTTTAACTGGTAATTTGATTAATCTAACTCTAATTGCTCCTTCAGCGGTCGAAAAATCTTATACAATGCAAAAATCGTTTATTTCAAGCGGTTGAAGTGTGTCCTAGGGCCGATTTATACATGGAAAGAATAAATTCGTTCAGTTGCCGTTGGTATTTTTTTCTTAATGACGCGATCATGGTAAATGTCAGGTAGCAGCTGTAGAGAAGGGAAGGAGTTATTCTGGACGTCTCGAAGGTCACTTACGTAAACGTTGGCAGTTCTTACGGAAAATAATCGATAATTGTGAAGATGCAAGGATCAGAGGGGACTGCAAAAACAGAGATGTCAGGAATCGTTTTTTTCGTCAATGCAGAAACAACCAGATCTTTGTTTTCATGATGCCTTTTTGATACTTATTTCAAAACTTTTATGAAATCATTGAGATCATAATTAAAAATCACATTCGTGAACTTCTGCTGTACTAAGATTTGTTCTTGGGAATTCTGAGTGATCACTATGAATGCTGCAGTTCTTGTAACTTGCTGGCACTACCTCTGCCACCGAAAAGCTTCACTGGCAAAATAATCCTGTGCGAAAGTATATGGCCATCCTACAGTATACAATTAATTATGATATACGCTCACTGGCTAAAAATAATACGAACTTTTGTATTAAGACAGTTACAGACAAAATAAATGCAAAGAAAACTGTGCGTAAGGTGATGTGTTGCCTCCTTGAGTATATAAAGACTGCACAGGCCGTTCGACTATAGTAATCTGAAGGCCAGAATGGAGAAAATGCATGATCAACTTTGTAAATGATCTTATCGTGAGAGCACGTTTGGCCACGATTCAGGAAAAGAAAGACATAAAGCATCCACTTCGCAAAAGTATCCATCTGAAAGGTTTTTAATGACTGGAAAGTAAGCCGTTCTTTCACATCTCAAAGGCGTAAAGGTGGCAGGAAAAACAATACTTGAAGAGCCAAGTCGTCGTACTCTAAGGAGGACTATAACGGAAAAATAGGACATCCAGTGTGCAGTAAATCTAAATTCAACCAAGTTGTATAAAATCTAAATTCTAATTCGGTATCTAAATTCAACCCATACCATTCGCAGGGAATTGAAGAAATTGGGCATTGGCAGTCTCTTGGCTATTCGGAAACCTTTTTTTTTTTTTTTTTTTTTCTGAGAAAACAGAAAAATCCGCTTTCAGTGGTGCCGAGAACGTCGTGATTGGACAGTAGAACAGTGGGAGAAAGTCATGTGGTCAGGCGAATCACGATTATTTGTTTTGCACTCATGGTAAGCAGAGAGTGTGGCGAGAATCTCATGAAGCGATGGATCCTGCTTGCCTTGTTAAGACAATTCAAGTGTGCAATTGGTAGGTGGTATCATGGTATAGGATTATAGATAATGTTGGCACGGACCGAGTCCGTTGATACTGGTGGAAGGTCGAATATCATCCAGAAAATACCTGAATTTGTATCAGATCTACTGCACCCTGCAATGTTACACTTTTATCCCGAAGGTGATGGTCACTTTAGTTGTGACAATACAACAGTGTATCGTGCCAGAATCGTACAAGAATGGTTTGGAGAACATGACACAGATTTTCACCATTTTCCCTGGCCCCCACATTCATCTGATGTCAATCCTATTGAGAATGTGTGGGATATGCTGGAGAGAGCTATTCTGAAATGAAGTTCTTTTCCTTCAAATTTGTCGCAGCTATGAGACATTTTGTTGGAAGAATGATTACAATTAGATCAAAACGCAATAAAACGCCTTATACAATCCATGCTGCGCCGCACACTTGCTGTTATTCGAAACAAAGGCGGCCTGATTTGTATTTTTTGCCTAGTGTGCGTGCGTGTGTGTATTTCCTGAACGCAGATATCAAATAGACTGCTCTCCCCATGAGGAGTGCGAGTGTGAACGTATTTAATGACACAAAATGATGCTTACAATGGACAGATCATTATGATCTACAGTAAATCTGATCTACAGTCTTAAGTCAAGGAGTTTGAGTGGGATCAATTAGTTGACAATGAGATGGAGTCTGTTCCTATCACTAAAGAAGCACTAATACAGAGTATTAACTCCCTCAGGCCAACTAACACAGCTGGAGTTGATGGAGTGACCCACTTCATGGTAAAGTGTCTTAGTCCTTACCTAATTGAACCACTCCAAGCAATTTATAGCTCTATCCTTGCTTGCCGAGTTTTCCCTGAAAGCTGGAATAAGTACGCTGTAATTCCAATGCCGAAAATTACAAAGCCTAACCTTGTGGAGCATTATAGGCCAATATCTACTTCATCTACCCTGTTAAAAGTACTGGAGAAAGCTCTGTTGCCAAAGTTGTCGAATCAGATACTGGCTGGGCAACCTCAACAAATTCATTATTCAATGACTGCAAGATCAACAATAACTAACCTCCTCACAGTTCAGGCCACGATACTAAATGCTTTCCAAGCCAGAAAGGAAATGGCAATAATTTATGCCGATATAAAAGCAGCCTTCGATAGTCTGGATGTACATGCCTTACTTCATCTGCTCCAACACGCCTTCCAAATAAAAGGAAATTTGCTGAAGTTCCTACAGACCCTACTTACTTGTCGGTCCATTTATTACCGCACAGATAGTCAGATCCTCCAACGCCAACTCCATGCAGGAGTTCCACAGGGTGGAGTTTTATCAGGACTCCTCTTTACCGCCATGATGATCCCGTTCTGCAACGGTAGGGATGATGTATGCACTTATGCAGATGACATTAAGATCCTAACACCCATCCAACCGTCCATGAACAACAGGGCATTGTGTGAGCAGATTAATTATAAGCTTCTGAACTTTTTCGTGTACTTAGACAAATTTGGCTTGACCCTAAATCCGCAGAAGACAGTAATCATGGTGTACTCGCTCAAAAAATCGCCTACGCTCGTACACCCGAAACTTAATGGCAAACCTATCCCAGTTGTTGAGACGCATAAAGATCTCGGAGTAACATTTGATACGAAACTTACGTTCAACTCTCATATTGACCTGATTGTGAAGAAAATGAACTACTTACGGTGGGCAACAAAACAGCACCTCTTGCACGTGAAACAGACTGCAACAACCGCACGATATTTAAGAACCACAGTGTATTCGGCCATTTTGTATGGCGCTGAATTGTGGGCGTCAGCCACCCCTACCCACATTAGGAGAATATATGCGAGTGAATTCTGGCTGCTGAAGTGGGCAAACCATAAGCACCACCTCCCTCAACAGTTAAGGACCACGCAGCTCTCTGAACAGCTTAAACTGCGGCGTTTACCAGACATCATTTCCTGGAAACGATTAATAACTACAATCAAAATGATGACTGGCACGATATCATCACCATGCTTCTGGCAGCTTTGTGAGTGGCACATCCCGCCATCTGCATTAAGAGGTACAAAATCCTTGAGAATGAAGACCAACAGACTGAAGATGGCCGACAGGTTTATACCCGCCAGTGCGTTAGAATCAATTCAGTGCCTAACACATATTGGAATTGACCTACTAAGGCTCATCGAAGACCGGAAATATAGGAAACAAACCGCAGTGTGGCTCGCTGAGGCTACTGTTGCCTAGTAGTTGTGTGAATTTCTGTCGAACTGTGTGTACGCAATTGAATAATGTATATCTCGCACAAGTTGATCAGTGGATGTGATGTTAAGATGAACTTTTGTATTACAATTGCCAGGACTCTAGACAGAAATGTAGTGAAGAGTAATGTAGTTTAAATGTCATCTTTTCGTGTATATTTAACCTTTCTTGTATATTTTAGACATTCTTTTATTCACATTTTATGATAATCCCCTGGCATTGTCTGCCGTGAAGGGAATTTGTCACTTACCAATGTACACCTATATTTTAAATTTGGTAGGACAAATAAAGATTTATTTAAATCCACCACGCTTGGGGATTTAGATTATAATGATACGTTCAGCTAAGCGTCTCTTCATTGAGTTGTACAGGTGTCGACTAGCCTTCTACGGTATTTCCCACCAAGCCTCTTGCATCCGATCCCCAGAACATCCGTGATCTGTGATGACTTCTGGTGCTCTGTAGATGGCGTTCAATCATGGCCCAGACGAGCTCGATTGGGGAGAAATCCGGAGAACTGGTTGGCCAAGACAGCCACGAAGACACACTCAGAGGAAACCCCTGCGTTATGTGTGTGTGTGTGTTAGTGTTCGGGCGTTGTCCTCTTGAAAATGGCGTCAGGCATCTCAGTAAGAAAGGGGTGTAGTGATGGGTTCTTGGAGCATTGCGTTCACCATGTCGTCGTCGCACTTGTATGCGACGATCATCGGGCCCCCAAGCAGAAACAAGATTCATCGCTGAAGCCCACCTGACGCCATTCTGTGTATCTCAGGTGGCCGTACGCGGCACCATTCCAGGCGCTGTTGACGATTGGTAGCCGTAAGGGGTAATCGACGCAATGATCGGTATGCACGGCGGCCCCCTTCTGCCAGTTGGCGTACCATGATTCGACGGATGACGGGGTAGCAACCAGCTGATGTCACAGCTCATTTGAAGGTAGACAGCATGACCGTAGGTACGGTGTAAACCTGTCGATGGATAAGATGATCCTCACGTTCTTGTTGTCCCCCGTCGCGCTTCGCTACCAATTCGATGAGCATCTGTATTTTAGTATTCGCTAGCAATTGTTCATAATGTTCCGGACATTTTGGGTATAACAAAATGTCCGAAGCATTATTAAAATGCTGTGAACATTCTGGATATAACATCTCTAAGTATCTTTATGAATGAACACCTTTCCTGTTTATTTGGTTGTTCTGTTGCTGCATCATCATTTCTTATTTTGTGATAGTAATTCTCTTTTATCTTTTGAGAACGGGCTTAATGTCAGGAGACCAGGTGTCAAGAGCCCAAAACAATCTCTAAGCTGTCTGTGAATAAGCGATTATAAAGAATCGCTTATTGGTTTGGATCATTCTTACATCATTCTGGATTCCTTACTCTGTAGAAAAGATGTCTCTGGTGTTACTTGCCTTGCTGATACAACGAGACTTGTTCCCTGAGGACAGCGGTGATGTTATACATTGATTCCAGTCGTCGAGTTTCCGTACGATGGTGCTGTTCTTCTTGGGTCGGCCATCCTGTCTGTCTCTCGATGGGCGGCGTTGATGTTCATGACGGTGTTTGCCACAGTCACATTCTTCTCAATTTAGAGTTATTTCTGCTCTGATTCGAAGTGAGGAAACATTTCTTGTTTATGTGGGTGTGAGCCTGACGCCGCCTGTGTAAATGTGAGTGTCTGATTAATACTGCCCTTGCTGATGTTATCTTCTTGTGGGACATTTGTGGTTGTTTCAAAATAAGATATGGCCCACCAACTGATCCTGTTGGACACTTGACCCTGTATTTCCACGTTGATGTTGAGCATGGTTAGAGAATTTTTTTTTCTCAGTGGTGTGGAAGTCAAGGGGGACCCTGTTGTCTTCGGAGTCTGGTATCCGCTGGTGTTAACGGGTCATTATATTAGATTTTCTGAGCTGAACCCATTGGCTGTGTCCATTGATAGTTTTTTGCCTGGGATCGAATAGCATTCCCATTCCAGGATGCATCCTGTGCCAAAGGTATATCTCCTAACTGAAATTGCTATCACATCTTCATAATCCCAACCTGACTTGATGCATGTTCTCTATTTTTGTAACGACTGCTGTCAAGAAATGCATCATATGATTGCAATTAAGTTGCTTCAGGTGATATTTCACCCGAAGTAGTTTGTTCATTCAAGCAATCTAATATTTTTTGGGGATTATATTTGGCCCCGAATAAGGGGATTAGGTGATCTCCCTCTACTAGTCCATCTAAAACAATATTTGCTGAAACTTCGGAATACCATTACTCCGTAGTCTTGAAGGGTTTCTTTCCTTGTGATGTTGGTCTCTGCACCGATATTAGAGTATAGCCTTCCTATTCGATGCCCAGTTTCTCATTCTCTGCTTGATTGTTTTCATTCAAGTTCTCATTCTCATGCCGACCGGGCTAGCCGAGTGGGTAAAGTACCTGCCCGGCAACCCAAAGGTCGCGGGTTCGATTCTCGCCTCGGGCTTGGATCAAAGTACTGCAAAAACCTTGGGAGGTGCAATATGGCCACAGAAGCCGATGCGCCAACAACTACCAAATCAAAAAAAAAAAAAAAAAAAAAATCTCATTCTCATATTTTCTGTCATTTCTATGTTTTGGGTGAGTAGCCTGTAGTTTAATCTGATTCTGTAGCATTTTACAAGGACCCCATCCCGCCATCGTGGATAGCATAGTTTGTAGGATCGCCGTCACCGCCACCGGGTGGAAATGACCTGAGTTCGAATTCCGTCGATGACGGGAGGAATTTTTATGGGCCTTTTTCACTACGTGGCTCAGTTAGTCCGTCTCAGGCGAGAGTAGCATGGTTTTTTCTCCCGGAAACTTGTTTTTCGTCCAGCAAACAGAAAATTGAGCAGAAGACACGCAATTTACAGACAATATACACGGAGCTACATGGCCTTAGTCACCGATGCGCCTAAAACCAAACAACAACAACAGCCCCACCCCCGTTTTTCATGGACTGTGGCTGTATCTTTATACGCTTCACAAATCCCTTGAATAAAGTATTGAGCTGCTTTAAGTATGATGAAGTATAAATTAACTTTAAAATTAACTTTAAGTAAATTTCGGGTATTTTCCCTAAAGATGGCGCATTGTGTTAAGAAATGGGCAGTTAAAGTCCTGATATTACTTAGATTAGTTATGGCTCTGGTAATGCCATTGTAAGATACTTGCTGATGGTCAGTTTGTTGCTGAGAAGGTTTATAAATTCCTTAAGAAATGTGTGAGGAACTTACAATGCGTTGTAATAACGTATACCTTTCAGCTACTCCAAACAGAGGCCAAGGGGTAAACTTGATCTTAGCTGTTAATTTGTGTTCTGTTTCACTATAAAATATTTTAATCTTTCTGAATAATTTTGCAGTTTACGCAGTTATCTTCTTAAGTAGTAGCTTGATTGCATGGATCATCTTACACGTTTAAATAGGATTTCATTAGTACTAAATACGTGCTACAACTAATATATCCATATCTATTAGGCACCGAGAACGTGCGCTAAGCATAACTACTGGTCGTATATTGTCATTATTTTGTGGAAATGCAGTAACTTGCAGTCGTATGGAAGTGAATTAAGTTCTAAGAAAAGTGTCTTTTCTCAGAACTCTTTCTTTGAAGAAGTAAGATATTGGTGTGCTTGCTCATACCGATAAATCAGTATGAAGAAAGTTTTTACAGGAAAGAGATTAGTTGGTAAAAGAGGATATCAATGTGGACAAGATTATTTGGTTAACTCCCGATTTCCTATTCGCAGCGAACTTCTTGTTTTTCCAAACTGCACTTTTAACTGTCGCAATGCATATAATTACTGTTTTCCATCAGAAACAGGAATAAAATGTGAGAGTTAAGAGATTGTTTTGCCGTACGAGATGCGAAAGAAGACTATGAGCAGAATACTGGACGAAGTATCATGTCCAGAAAACATCTTTCGGAGTTTCTCGTTTCTAATGCCATAATGGATGAGTTGTGTTTCGTGGGCGCGACTTTGCAGGCTGCCTTGGCTACTTCTGTTAAAGTAAGATACTAAGTATTTTGTTGACATCGCTAGGACCCCCGCTGTGCTGAAGTGTGGCGGGAATGTAGATTATTTGACAATCCACATAACTAAAGGTGGAAGTGTATAGCGAATAAAGATCCCTATATATAATAAAAATATAATATAGAAGGAATAAAATTTATAATGAGATGCATTACAGAATTCCCCAATGAAGCTTCTGGTGTTTTTTCCCAGAGTGTTAGAATGAAAGCCAGAGCCGAACTGTAAGGTGACACATTCTTGTCTTAGATATTTTTTTGTATATGTTGTGCAGACTTCTTCGTATTTTAACGAATTTTGTGCTGCTATTTCTAGCTGAGAAGCTAGAAATAGCAGTACAAAAATAGCAGCTGAGAAGCTATAAATAGCAGCATCGTAATTTAATTTCTTATACCGAAGGATATGAAATATTTTGTTGTATCTAATGAAAGAGCTCTCGCGCCTGTCGCCAATACACATGCTGACGCTCAACTTTATGATTTATATATTATATTTGCCTGAAATAGGTTTACAGCTTCACTCTGACAGCTGACCATAATTAATAAGAGAAAGAATTACATTATTATATAATAGGCATCCTGTAATGCAAATTCCGAATATCCAATAGAAACAGATCTAGCACCTTACAAAGCCCACATTATGCAAATTATTCAAGCCTATAAAATCACGGGTGCGACTGCATCACTTCATTCCCATGGGATAGCCACATCTATAGTACTCAGGAATGACAACTCATCGTCGTTTAGATTACTCTTTGAGAAATGCGGGTCGTTGGATGGCTTGAAGCCAGACAGTCGCAGGCGGCCCGCATTTCTCAAAGAATCATCTAAACGACGATGTGTCGTTTCGCTACTATGAAAGCAGTTTCAGGAGACAGGAAGAAGGCTGACCAAGGTCGTCTACAACCGAGGTCTACATCAACCAGAACAGACCGCTATATGGCTCTAACAGCAAGGTGAAACCCTACGATATTTTGTCATCAATCTCTTGAGGTTGATGCGGCCACAGGTGAAAACATTTCCACCAGTGGAAATGTTTTCAACTGTGTTACGAAAGTTCAATTCAAAACTCTACGTAAGGAAACCAGTGGTTTGTATCCCATTAATCCCAGACCACCGCAGAGCTCGCGAAACTGGTGCCATGAACATGTGACTTGGAGCCTTGACAAATGGGGTACAGTTCTGTTCTCTTAGTTCCGTTTTAACCTGCATACAGATTTTAGATTATTTCATCTGGAGACAACCCCAACCAGGAATGCTGTACCATTCTTCCAACATTAGTAAAAGGGACACGGTGGAGATAGTGTTCTCTTGTGGGACGTACATACCTCTCTTCATGTTTTTGATAGGGGTACTGTGATTGCTCAGGGGTACCGAGAACAGATTCTCGAACTGTATATACGACTTTTTTAGGGGTGCGCTTGGTCCACTGCACATAGAGCTCAAATGGTGGAGGAACATCTTGAAACGGAAGATAGTCAACTACTGCCGTGGCTAGCATGATCACTAGACTTAAATCATCCAATCAAACATGTGTGGGACGTCCTTGCACATTGAATTTCACGCCGACAGCCAACTCCTCGGTCACTTTGTGAGCTAAGGTCTGCGCTGGTGGAAGAATGGGATTTGTCGCCAGAGAATCTTATTGCCCACTTATATCGCGCATAGTTAACTGTTGTCAGGACTGTTTAGCCTTTGGAGAGGATCATATTCCGTACTGATGTCATGTGACCATATTTTCGAATATCGTATCGAATTCTGTAATGTGACCTTTTTTTGGTAATTCGTATAGAATTCCTACAAATGTCTCTGTCCGAAGTTTCTCGCTGTCTCCTTATTTCATCGTTATTCTATGGTACACCATCACCACAACAAATTTTTTCCGCTTCATCGCAAGCTGCACATGTTACACCAGTTTTCTACATGTTCTGTTAATTTTGTCGTGCAGTTTAGAGGACAATATTAAGAAATTCTGATCTGGAAGTGACATGGAACGAGGGATTCACCTTTCAGTAGCACTTTCGAAATATTAGAATAAAAACTATGGTTACAAAACAGGTGTAACTGGGATTCGTAATCAGTGGCTATATATTGATCCCGCTTCTAAGGAAACTGGACAATTTGTTCCTCTGCTCCAAATACCTATTTAAGAAAGTTTTCTGGCCTAAAATACTTGGCGCTCAGATAGATGAATGGAATTGTCAAAAATGAATAGAATCCATAATATCACGAGCCATAAAAGGTAAAGGTAAAGTGCAGCCATTATCAACACATTTAAGAACAAAGATAAGGAAGTACTCTGCACTGTTAGCACGTGTGGTTCGTCGGGACTGGGGACTTAAACGTCGCGTGCTCTCCTTATATTATAAAACGACATTCCTACCAGCTATAACATACGCCTCTGCGGTTTGGTATCACAAGGCATCAACCGCCGTAAATAGACGCATAATCGACTCAATCCATAGAACTATCCTGTTAACCATTACCAGAGCCTGTAGCACCACTAGCACTGTTGCCCTACAGGTCTTGGCCGGAGCCCTTCCCCTTGACCTGGACATCATACGTACTGGAATAGCCTATTATATAACCAAAGGAATGCCTTGCACCCACCAAGACTACACAGTGGATAACAATGCAACCCACAAGGCTGAAAAGAACAGGCTGCAGAAATACCTAAAAGAAACCTGGCAATACCGCTGGACAAACACAACAAAAGGGAACATCACCAAAAAGTTCATCCCGGACGTAGACAGAGTATACCCCATTCTTCCAACCTGGCTGCAACCCGGACTTTACACGACCTACCTCCTTACGGGTCATGGGGCTTTCAATGCAAAGCTTACAGCATTGGGAATAGTGGAGGATCCGCGTTGTACTTGCGGGGAACAAGAAAGCTGGGTGCACATTATGTTTGAGTGTGTCCAATACGAAGACCTTAGATGCAGACTAATAACTAGAGTTCACTATTTACCGAGGGATCTCGAGTCACATCTACTAGATACACAAGAAGAATATTTAGCCTTAACTGATTTTGCCCAGGGATTATTTAGCAGGCGCCAAACACTAGCCGCCATATACCGAAGACCTTAACGGAATGAGACAAAACAAAACTGCAAATAGCTGCGAGACGACACAGAGGAACCGACTATACAGACCTTGGACTGACTACAAAATGCACTAGGAAAAGACAAGTGACAATAGATTGTCGAACTACAAGAGTCATGATTACCGCCAATAGAAGCGAAAAAACACCTTTAAATAGTCGTGACATCAGAACAAAGGGACACTGCCCCAAGACCTTGCAGCATAGACCCACTACATAATGACAAAAGGTAGTGTAAGGACTAGCAAACATCACGGAAGGGATAAAACCCCATAATGACAGCCAGTAGACTTGATTATGACCCCAAGATAATGACCAGAAAATAAGCCCCAGACCACATGCAGTCTGGAAGGATGACATCCAGATTTAATCCCCTATTAGTGTCCCACCTAGATGAGACTCAACGGCCAATTTTTTAGGGCCTGCAAACTGATGGAGACGACATACGTGGCACTCTCCCGCCGGAACAGCCTATTGGCGACCCAAATCCGCACTCTCTTGAGCGGATCTTTCTTTCCAAACTCCTGGGGAGGAGAGGCTTGCCTCTCCTTGCCTCCCCAATTTTTTCACTCTGGTGGGGCACGGGCATGCCTCACTACCTGCAGGGGCCATCTACTCTGTCGGCCCCTTATTTCCAATTTCTTCCCCCCAGTCTTCATCCTCCCCCCAAACTTTTGTCTTGCACAGCGTTTAGCCCTACATGTCAAAATCAAAAGAGAACATCAAAATTCTTGCCCGAACCTATTTGGTTTTTAAAACTCACTTTCACCGCACAGCCCCACGTCGCGCAATATTAATACTAACTTGTATCACTAATATCAACCTCGATTTTTTTTTTTTTTTTTTTGGTCCTAGCCACTAAAATCCCAGGAAAGTAAGTGGCAAGACCAGCCAGAGTACAAATATTGGTAACACCCGGCCGGCCTCCCTGTGGCAGGTATTGGTAACGTCGGGTCTCACTAGGGGCCCGGCGGCTAACAGGCCGGACGAACAATGGGCACAACAAACTACACAGTACATATCCCACACACTTTTAAATCTCTGGCTTGTCCGATACAGAGAACATACGCGGAGATGGGAGAAATCCCAGGTGCCGTCAGACCCCGAACATACCTAATACCTAATACCTAATATCAACCCACTGCAGGATGGAAGCCTCCTGAACAATTCATGCTGAGGGAAATGGACCATAATCTGCCACGCTGGTCCAGTGCGGGTTGGCAGGTCGACCGTATTCAGCAGTCAGGGGCTTGAACCCCGATCTACTCAAAGAGCGTGTGCTACTGCACTCCCGCTCCTGACCACTCGGCTACAACGTGAACTTAGCACCTTGGATCATGAACTGCCAAAAGTTGAGCACCTTTGCTCAACTTTTGGCAGTTCAGATACCTTTCAGATTGAGAACCTTGTGATGACATGACGTCCTGAAAGTAGGAATAACTGTTCCCATAGGTGGGACGCGTTAGCATAGTATTAGTAGGATTCCCTGGAACTTTCTAGATGGGTAAAAATCGACCCGAACTGGTACTGCCATGACAAAACCTATGACAAGATCGTATCGGCTGAAATTGCACCCAACTCGAAATTTAATGAAGAAACAGACAAAAAATAATAGGAAAACAAAAGGATCCACGTATAGAACATTGTTGAAGCCATTTAAACAGTGTTTTACACGTAGAAACTATAAGTATCTGAAAAAGGCTCTTAAAAGATTGATAAAAGTCTGCACAAAAGATTTAATTCCTGTGAGTCAACTAATTAGTGTAATATAACTGCATGTATGAAACTATACAGTGGCGTAGTTACCATGTAGACAGGCAAGGCAATTGCCTCCAGGCCAGGGCCCTTTAGAGGCCCGACATCTTTGGCTGTCTCCTGTTTTTGCAATTTACATTAATTAAGTAGGGGCCCGAACATGTTCTTTGTCTCTAGGCTCGAAAAAGGGTAGCTACCCTACTGAAACTATATATGGTTGTTCGGTATTTCTATTAAGTATTGAAGAAGGAACATTGACGAATGTGAATGTGCCATCGTCCTCCTAGATAAATTTCTGTACAGCGGCGGTATTTGATTAATAAACGGATAATAATTTTTATTGCTATGACGAGCATTTTCGGTTCCATGTTCGCTTGAATTTTTCAGTGTTTAATATCTTCGGTATCAAAGTTATGAACTTTCTCACTGATTTGGCGTTTGAACGACAGCCACCCACCCGAACATCCAATATTCTTTGATGTTGATGACGCAGAGAGGAGACTCAGTCGCATAGCGACCCCAACTCCATAGATGATAGCTGGATGTATCACTGCATTGAATAGAGGTGTCGTCTCTCAGATGTCGAGAAGTGCTGTTTTGTGTTCCATTTCTGCTTGCAAAATTTTACGTAATTTTTCAACACCGTATGTTAGATTTATGACAGTTTTATACTGTTTATGGCCGCTGTTTCTTGTTTGATCTGCATTTTTTAAAAATTTTATTATTTATTTATTTTTCTTACCATTTCGGTGATGTTGGTTGAAATTTCGGTTTGTATGAACGATGATTCTCAGTAAGCCTAGCAACTGAGTTTTGGTGTGCAGTACTTCATTTTTGGAGACAATTATCGAGATATAAACTGTTGTACTCCAAACAAAGCTGTAAGCGTAACAGATTGATTTTAGGAATTGGGAGCGATTGCGAAGAAAAAAGCAGTGCCTCAACAAGTGCCCCTAGCAATGCAGATTGCGTTGCTCTTCGGCAGTAGCAGGGGGGCGGCGCCTCCGTAGCCAGGTGGGCAGGAGCAGCAGTGCGTAACACACGCTTCTTGATTAGACCAGGGTTCGAGCCTGTGACCACCAAATACGGAGGATGCGGAAAGGTCAGGGAATGACCACCGCATATCCCCGGAGCAATATGGCCTTAGTTGCTAATGCTGCTAAAAACCAAATAACAAACAAACAGTAGCAGGGGGAAAACAACAGACTGCTCAAGGTTACTTATTAAGCTTTTTTATTCCATAGCGTTAGTACGGACTGGGGAGCAAGTTGAGTTAACTTGGGCCATCTGTTGTTTTTCTCTTTACTGCAGTTCCAGTCGATCTTTCAGATATTGACTCAATGTCTACTTCGATGCGCTGTGTGAAGATGTGATCAGTATTTTAATTCCAACTTTTAAGTTTAAAATTTCCAAGTTTTGCATTTCCCATATATTTCAGTTCAAAAGCCTTAAGGATGTGTTATTTGTTAGTTGGTCTTTATTTTGGAAGGACAAGTTTCAAAATCAGTCTTCATTAGCAAACCATAGTGTCTACTTTCCATCTCCATGAATACTTATGTTTCTTTATTCATACATTTACTTCACGGTTCTGTTTCTCTGATTACGAACCCGCAGTATGCATCATTGTCATTTAAAAGTTCCTGAAACTGGCTGATAAAAAGATATATCTGTATTACTGTAGACACAATAGTGTTAATTTCAGTGTTCATCTTTATTGTTTTAGCATAGAGACATGACTGGTGTAATACATTGCTAACTGATGCGTGACTTCTATGTCTTTCTACTTCAATTAAAGCAATCTGTCACTTTCTTCCTATCAGAACCCCATCTGTCGTGATTCCTCCTAATTTATTAAGGTTTACTTTCATGTCACCAACTCTCATAAGTTGTACTCTCCATTCCCGACTCTTTTATACTAGTCATTGCGTGAAAACACATCACTCGCTGTGTTCACGTGCCTGATAAATGCACCTCTCGAGCATGTTTAGCAGTTTTTCCATGATGAATCTGTTTACCACTTGTCACTAATTTGAAGAAGCCTTTGTTCAAAACACTTCGGAGATTTGAAAAATTGTAAAGGGTATTAAGCCTGTAGTCAATGGATGACAGGAGGAGGGAGCAAAATAAGTTATTCCAAGTTTATTAACATGATCGGACCATACCCTATAATCCAATACGGAAACAGCCATGCGTGGCCCTCTATTTTAATACTGCATAATTTTGAAATAAAGCAAAAAAAAAAAAAAAAAAAAGTGGCTACCCTCAGACCACTGTTATTTAATTTTAATGTCAATATTTGCCATCGTTCCTTGCTCCCACAGTTTTTTGCTGTATGCTGATGACCGCTGTTATTAAAGACAGTGCCGACAATTTACTAAATACTTTAGATTCTATATTTGGGCACAAACAGTAACTTAATAATAAATACTCTCAAATGTCAAACTAAAGCATTTGCTGATCTCCATAGCAAATATAGGAACTCTGATATTAATAAAATCCTAATCTCAAGGGTCCATCATTGCAAAGATTCGGTGTCTCGTGTTCTTCTAATGACAATTTTTTTTAAAGATTCGCCGGTGATATCAGATTTTGGTCTTCTATTCAGATTCATTTCGCCATTTCGTTTTCTCTACTGTATTGTACAATATATACGACATAACTCTTGTCACGTTTGGAACTTGCGGCGCCCATCTGGTTATCACACCCTGAATCGTACGTATCTGTATTAGGAAAAAAAAATCAGTTTTGCGCAGTCAAGAAAACAAGCCTGGACGGCGAAATACATTTCTAAAAAAGTAAAGAAATATACTTTTATAAAAGTAAAAGTATAATGAATATTTATTAATACATCGTTTAAAGCCGTTGGTCAAAAGAACTGTGGCATGCCTTTGCTTCTTAAATACGTTTCTTCACAATAAAATTATTGCTCGAACTTTTATTTTTTATCACACTTCCGATTTCATCTACCTCCGCTTTTTACTAGAAATAATAAATAATTTTTTATTTACATTTAAAATAGAATACGGATGTCAATGACTGTTATTTAAAACTTTAAATATTATTTAAAACTTTTTACTATTATTACTATTTATTATTATCCCGTTTTAATATTATTATTTAAATTTATTATTTAAAGTTTTAATATTAAAACTTTAAATAATAAATGTGCTTAAATAATGTGCTTGAACTCCCATTTTTCTTTCAGTTTTTATTACTTTAACTCTGCTTAAGTATTTTTTACATATTTTGTATTTATTATGAAATTTGTTGGAAGTAATATTTTATTTGTCTTAATTAATTTATTTATTTGTTTTCATTTCATTCATTATCGGTGTTCTTCCAAGGGCAGATCAACGCGTACATTGAACTACTCCTCCACGTCTCCTTATCATGAGCGGTTCTCTTCATCTCCCCATATCCAACCCCATCTTCGATTCACATTGCATTCATCTATTAGATTTCCTTTAACTTCTTCTGGACCTCTTCTCCCTCATCTTTTCCCTCATTTACCTTTTTTTTTCTTTTTTTTTTTACATATTGCACTGTTTTGGAGGTGTAGATTATCCGTGCTGATTTAAAAAGGGAACAGAATGGGGAAAATAAAAATATATATTTCTTTTTCTTTAATCGTAAAGTTCGAATATTTATTCTTGTTCCGTTTTATTGTTTATAAGTGTGTGGGAGTGATTTGTAAACTTTGTGGACTGAGTATGAAAGAATAGTGGTACAGTGTTAAAATTTTCTGTACTTAAAAGTATAATACTTCAAATAGTAACCTACCAAGTTTCATGCAGTTTCAGTAACGTCTTTTTTTTTTTTTTTTTTTTTTAAATTACAAGTCCTGAAGTCAACATGAGGAAATGAGTGAATGAGGAAAGATGGACAAAATCAGTCACCATGCAACCATCCAATATTTAGACAAAAAGGGACTAAAGCCAAAGGCAATTCACGAGAATATGATTACAACATTCGGGGATGATGCCTCTGCCTATACCATGGTTAAGAAGTAACAGAATCTAAACGTGGGGGAGGGTGAGGAAGAGTCTGGAAGACGACCCACGCTATGGAAGATTGCAACGTCCATCACTTCAGAAGTTGTTGACAGTGTGCATGATCTGGTGAAGAGTTATCCACGAGTGACACTTAGGTACATTGCTAGCATCTTGGGCATTTCGCTTGAACCTCGCATAATAACAAAGGTTCTCACTATGAAAAAGATGTCAGCACAATGGGTTCCAAAGTTGTTGACAGCAGTTCAAAAACACACAAGAGTTGTCGAGTCAATTGAACCCTTCCATCGTGTTCAACTAGATCCAGAAATTTCCTTACAACGTTTTGTGACAGTGGATGAGAGAATCCATCACTTTCAGCCAGAGACGAAAGAGGTAGGCTAAAGAGTGGAAACACAGCTCTTCTCCCTCTCCAAAGAAAGCCAAGTCGATTGATGGAGTGTTACAAGTGGATTATCTTCAGAAAGGCCAGACAGTCACAGGGCTTATTACGCAGACCATGTGAGGCGTTTTCGTGAAAATGTCAATGACAAACGCCGAGGGAGACTCAGCAAAAGACTTTGCTACACCAGGACAACGCTCCTGTTCCAAGTCTGTCAATGCCATTTACACAATACGAGTGCGACTTTGAAATCTTGTACCGTCCACCACCTAGCACCATCAGACTTGCACCTATTTCATAATTTGAAAAATACCTGACTGGCATCTATTTTCCTACCTACAGTGTCGCCATTGCTGCAGTAGATGCATTCGTGGAGGTCCGAGCGAAAACTTTCTTCGCAGCTGCAATCAACGGATTGCAGCATCGGTGGCAAAAGTGTATTGACTCCAAAAGATACTATGTTGAAAGATAACATGTTGCCAGCCTCCTCACTAAATCCTTCACACTCAGGGCGCGAATTTTTCAAATGCCTCTCCTGTTTGATTGATTTCTGTTTTAATTGTCTACTTTATTACCTGAATTGAAATATTTTAATTAAGAATATGTTTTGAAGTTTGTGTCATACGCTATACTCATATGAATAATCTGGGTAAAGGAAAGGCTCTTTCGATCCTTATTGTGGATTAGAAGCAGTGATGTATTCGGGCCGAACGCACCGGAACGACGTACTTTTTTCTAAATTTCATAATAGAAAATCATTAAATTTATACGCCTAATATTATGAAACAATGGCATAATCAAAGGGGAGAGAGAAATATCTATTTTACCCATTGCCACTAAAAATATATATTAATAGTAATCTTTAAAATTAATAGATTTCTTTAAAAATTTATTTAAAAACAAAAATGCAAATTTCTCAATGAAACTTGAACGTTTCTTATTAGAGTACAATATGTTAGATAAAGCGATCCAATGAATGAGATGTACTGTGATGCGTGCGAACACTGCATTTTGATTCGCCATGAGCTGAACGTTAGAACTGGTTGTTCTATGCACCGTGAGTCTGAAGTCTGATTCAGTTACTGTACAGTCGATGTGCCATTATCATATAATCTTCTGGAGAACGAATGTTCCGGTTCTATATTTTTTACGACGAGGTTCTGGTACTATTTGTTTTTAGCAATACACCCCTGATTAGAAGAGATCGAAAGAAGGGAAAGAATGGTCAGAAACTAAGGAGTAGAATTAGTTCTTAGGGAATATTCACATATGTACAAATGTACAAATTTCTGATCTGAATTTTTTCCTGCATAATCAATCGTGGCAATTTTTCTTTCTGTAGTCATGTGACAGACAAGCCTTCAATAAAGAAGAAGAAACCTCCACTACTACGTGCCAAAACTCTGCCTGCTATCATTACTCCTAGCCTCAGTATCATCCAAGCACAGCTGGAAGTTACCAATGTTCTCAGTTCCCGTCCAGGTAAGTCATCTGGCCTTTGCTTAGATCGTACATTTGCAAATGATCTTTATGGACCTTGTATTATTAAATACTGTACATATTTCTTGACAGTCATGAGCAGCTAGGACAAGAAAATACATCAATAGTAACACGCAGACCAGAATATATGCGCATATTAATCTGATTAAAACCGTAATGTAGTGGAAAATATAGAGTGCCTGCAAGAGAAATTTCTCTGCCGAGAAATTTATCTTTGCATCATGTCTTTACAGCTTGCTTTAGACATTATTGCTGATGTATTGTTTAATATCACTGCAAAGAATTTTTATTTTATTTTATTTTATTTTTCTTATTTTATTTTTGTGAGTAAAATACAGAATTCGGAAAAAGCGAGCCCTTTAAAATTAGTTACGCTTATCGTCGTGAATCAGTGGAATTTAGCCAAGATCCTAGATCTTCTTGAACTGCGCTTAAGATATTTGAAGTTATAAAAAAAACCCGTTTTTTTTTTTAATAATTTCAAATGTAATTACTTTATTGAAATGTATGAGTTTTTAATTTTATCTTATTTAGTAAGTGTATATTGTATTGAAATTTATGTTGCGTATATTTTTATTAAATAAATCCTACGGGATCCCCATTATTAAACCTTTGTACTAACATTTTACTTATCTTGCAAAAAATTTGATTGCTTCAACAGCAGAAGCAATCTTACAGTCATTTTGAATTTAAAAAAATAATTCATTTTATTGTGAATTAATTATAACGGTAGATTGACGTTAATTAAAATTCATTGGCAACAATTTGTTTTTTAACAAGTTTAATAAAAATGCTGAAAGGTTAATAAAAATGCTTTATATACGAATCGTAAAAATGAGTTTTTCCCCCCCTTTCATACATCTTTTTAATTAAATTAGCAGACCTTAAATGAAGTTTTTAAGCGATTATTTTCATATACTTTCATTCTTTTGAGCAGAACGTACATTTTTTGTGCGCTTCGTTTGTTTTGGTGCTATCACAGTGAAAGCTAACGTTTTCTTCATTGAACTGTGCGCATCGTTTTTATTAAATTTAGAAAATGATCTTAGTGAAAATGATCAAAAAATGCGCTTGGTTTTTTTCTCTTCAGTTTATGATTATGAAATTGTAAAAAATACTGTATTATGCAAAAACTGCGTTTTAAATATTTATTTACAATTCGTTTCACTCAGTACAGCAGTGAGATGTACTGGCCGACGCTGGTGCCTTGGACGAAAGGTTAGTGGAGATGCAAGATTTAAGAGATTTAATGGTACCCTGCCAATAAATATGGTTAGTTGTTTGTGGAGATATTTTCTCAGACCTAGAATACTTCATCCTGGCTCTTTCAGTGATGCTGTAAATAGAGAGTTTGGGGAAGAGTGAATATATTTAATTTTGTAAAGTTAATGTCATGGGGAATATAAAATTTTGGAACGGGGAAAGCTGTCTTAATGTAATATATGGATGACATCAACCAGAATCACGTTTCACCAGTGACGAACATGGCCTTTCCATATCAAGATTGTTTTAAAAGATTGCCACAACCACGCGATATTGGATTGTTCAGCAAAGACTATTTAAATATTTCCGTTAATTTTCCAACTTCTTTTTATTCCATGTAGATAAAATAAATGTATTACTTATAGAAAATGTTTATTAAAATTTTACTTACGCTCTTTGTTAACTTGGGTATTTATCTATTTTTATTGTCCTAGAGAGTGTTGAGCGAGCCAGTTAATATCCTAGGTAGCGTTGCTTTCAATCTTGTTGTGTTCCACGTTTGCTGTCTTCGAATTTTAAATTAACAGCGAGCTTAGCTGGACGCCTTTATTTTGAAATTAGCATTGATATTTAGCCAAGCCTGCTGTTAATTAAAAATTCGAAAACCTCAGATAAAGGCAGATTCTTGGAATGATTACTCATTCTGTTTCAACAGTGATTTACGCTTGTGTAATTCGTATTTGTTCTCTCCTCATGACTGCATGGTGGTGCTATCTGTTAGTGCATCTGAGAACCAGAAAACTCTCATTAATAAAACAGGTTATATGGATTACGATAATGTATACTGAGTGAATTTCACAGTATGCATTATTTATAATATTGGGTATAATAACTTAATGCAATATGTCCAGGATACAGGAATTTTACTTATTTTTTTCCAATCTCTTTCTACACACAGGAAAAAATGAACGTTATCTGCAGTTGGTTGCATAGTAGCACAACAAACTCCATCGTTAACGAATATTTCTGAAAATGAAGAGTGAGAAAGGCTTCGTTACGATTTCAAACACGGATATCTGCCATGTGGGCCGTGACCTTAGATAACATTTACATGCAGTAACGATTTTCGATAGGAATGGTAAGGCGAAGAAATTTCTCTGAGGTGATTGGCATTCGGGACTGGATGAATGCACAAGTTCGAATTACGAGATCACATTAGTACCATAGTAAGCGTTTATCTGGCTGTAGCTCGTGTTTTGAAAGCTGCTAGGCTGTCATTGTTGGCAGTAGCGTACGATTAATAGCCAATCAACGCGCACTGATTGGCACTGTTAAAAAAGTTAGCGCATCTCAAATCTCGCTCATTCTGTTCTGTTACTTTCGGGGATTTTTTTTATTTTAATTTAATTCAGATAAAGTTAAAGTTGCATTCTCCCCTAGACAGCAATCAAGTGGTAGGAGGGTAAACAAAACAATAACAGAGCAATACAAAATCTATATTGGGTAATATAAAATATACAAAGATAAAGATACAAGGAGAAAACAGATTATGCTGCATATAAATGCTCAATATATACAGTCAGCCTCTGTCCAGAGTGCGAGGATGCCGGCAGGATGCTGTAGGCCGACTGGAACAGGAGAAGGAGCACAGATGATTCTCAATTACAGAAGCCACGTAGGACAGACAATACTTTTGGTGAGAGTTCCGTAAAGGAGGAATCTAATCGTCCCCTCTCCATCCCTTTACGTGATTTGACTCCCCTCGCTACGCTTAATATCACGAAGGAAAATCTGATGAAAGTTATCAACCAACTACCAAACAAAAGCTATCGTTGGGCCTGATGGGTTTCCCTTGTTTATCATTAAAATATCCTGTGTCTTCATTGTGGATGTTCTTTTACATACCTTCAAGGAAATTTTGCGAACATCTGCTGTGCCTGAAATTTGGACACACTATTGCGTCAAACCCATTCCAAAGAATTCGAGACCTAAAACTGCGAAGGATTTTCGCCCGATCTCAGTGGGCTCTTCTCTCCTTAAGGTTTTTGAAAAGACAATCCTAGCGCAACTTATTGACCACTGTTTTCATCACAGACCTTGCCACCTTCGCAGCGTTATCCCTGGGAGATCTACCAATCTTCTTCAAACATTGTTTCACATACAGGAAGCTTTGAATTCTCGAACGCAGCTCGAGTTATGTTGACGTTAAATCTTCATATGATAGGATCTCCATAACATCGTGAAGAACTACTTCAGGATCTTCGATAACCTCCTCTTTGTACTCAAAAAAATTTACAGGAAAGACGACACCTTGTTGAGCACGATCCTTTACTGTCTTCAGAGGGGGTTCTACAGGGTTCTTTTTGTCAGCAGCGCTGTTTGCAGCAGCTTTGGAACCTCTGCTAGCAAATTTCCAAAACATGACATCGTATACCGACAATCTGAATCTTTTCATTCTTTCGAATCAGCCGGAGCAAGCGCTCTCTACCCAGAGAGCTGCAACAAAACAAATCTTTGTGATAAGCACCTTTCTTTATATATATTGGTCTGAACTAAATCTGCCCGGATGAAGTTTACAAAAAGGATAAGAATAACCCCAATGTATATCTCTATAAATGGACATCAAATTAAACTTGTCAACTCTCACAAGGACCTAGATCTGGGATTTCAACCTGTTTTTTCAGAAGCACACCAGGGAAGCTAGAAACAAATTCTTCTCAGCCCTTTGGTCAGCTCGACAGGAACTGGTGGGTTACGCAACAGCAAACTGACAACTAAGTATATCCGATCTTGTGTAGTACCGGTGGCTCTCTACGCATCGGAAATCTGGTCCTCTGTCCCCTCCAACCTACCTACGGCAGTTCTTGGGGATTGAGTATTGGCTTCTTCAATCCCTCAATAGGACTTCAGGACATCCCCTTACTATCTCTAGCGGTATAGTACATTCGCCGCATGGAATGACCCCCTTGGAAGCAGATCATCACTCGCAACATATGTACCCTGTCTAAGCTCATTTCCGGTAAACTAGGCGCTCCCAGCATCGATAGTCTCATCATCCTGCCCAAGGATAACAGAAGAATAAGTAACCGTCAATCATATGTTCCCAGCAAACACGATTGGACTTCTCAACGACTTAAACATCAACCCTGAGGCAATTTGCATTGACAAGACCCACAGAAGAAAAGTTTTTGCAAATACTTACGCTATCTTGCAATTTTAGACCTTCGTGTCATCATTCTCTTACGTGGCTTCTGTAATTGAGAATCATCTGTGCTCCTTCTCCTGTTCCAGTCATTTGGCTGTCGTTGTCATTCTCTGTTATTCTGTCCATACTGTATAGTGAAAAGTAGGTCTAGGTGTGAACTGGAGGAATTCGTAAAGGTCTTTGAAATCGGGACTGTAGTAAGTCGACCTCAAGTGGAAATAGGGCAGTGTTTTTCAACGGATGTTCCACCCAAATTTACCTCTTATCTACATTTCGATATTTTGATACACTTTAAAATAAAAAAGAAAAATATATACGCGAAATATCAATGAAAACAAATAATTAGTCAGGAAGATGGGTGTTTATGTATTTATTTTTTCAACTGAAAGTAAACGACATAAAGGTATGCGCAGACGTACTTTTATAAATGTAATACACTCTGAAGATGGCAGCACCTAAGACGATTTGTACTAGAGTACTATGATGCGCAAAATCCCCTCCCTCCTCCACGAAAAAAAAAAAAAAAAAAAATCAGAAGTAATTATTTTGTTGAGGGATATTCATAACACAACACTTCATTCGCTGTTCATAAATGCGAAAACTTATTAAAGATAAATCAATGTCTCGTTACCTCATTAACTACTTCATTAACCAACGTTATACGAAGCGTAATCCAATATTGATTATGTGAGAAAGCTCGAAAAGGTTTGCATTTGTACGGAGAAAAGAAGCACCTTTATTTATTTTTTTTTTATACGCTAAAACGTTATTTAAAGATATTCTAACATCTGTATTTTTCATGATTAGTGAACGTGACTGAAATTTCATGTCCAAAAGTATAAGTACTCTAAATTCAAAATCGACTAATAAATTCAATTTAGCGACGGGATATGCCTGAAGTGAAAAGGATGTTGGGGTAACTAGGGACGGCTGTGGTCTTGGGGTAACATATGTGAACACGGGTACGCACATTGCGATACCAAGGATGTTAACAGATATTTGATACATGTTTCTCAGCGCGTCTGATGTAATATTGCGGAGTTGCACAGTATTGAACTGAAAAGATCGAGATCACCCGGTTATCTTCAGGTCATGTGATTAAGATACAAAAAATGTCTTCAGAACATCAAAGCGTTCTGTATTAACGGAGTGTACAACCAATTCCAATACTGAAAGCTTGCTAAACGTATACAAATAAATTTTCTGTTTGTAGTCTGGGACTGCTATGGAGGGAGCATACAAGAACATCACCAAATTTAGGCAGTCACGTGAGATAGAACTACGGTAAACTGAAATGTGTGTACTATTCTACCCTAGGGTTTGAACACTCGGCTGTGAGACGCTTGTTCGTTATAACAGACGTGGAGTCAGGTTGAAACTATGGCTGCTGCCAATTTTATTGCAGCATTGAAATATTTAAATTACAAGAAATGCATACTTGGTCAAGGTTACACAGACGAGGAACAAAAGGGAATTTAATCATATTTCAAAAATCTTAGCAAAGAATGATTTTAAGATGGCTGCGAAGTTATTCCAGAAATTTCTACACCGTGGCGTGGTACCAATGGGCAGTAGTACTCGCGCTGATCAAGCTGTGTCATTGATGTCGCTCAGTGATGTCAGCGGCATTTCAGAAACATGAAAATTTCGACTTCCTGAAACAAGGCATATGAATTCGTGTAGAATGTGCAGTCGAACTGTTTCCTTCCTTTTTATTGTTTCCGGTTGCTGAAAAAGATGTTCGTTTTTTTTTTTTTTTTTTTTTTTTTAGTGATTTTAAGTTCCTCGATTGACGACAAATGGTCACGTACTGAGTCATTTTTAAATAAAAAGCCCTCTACAAAGATAAATTCGTATCCCTCATTCTCCTGTAGTTCTCTTTGGTTAAAATTTTCGTAAGAACCTGTTCACATAAAAGTAGCTCTCGAAAAACTACTTATCTTTCTATACATTAAAATAATTTTCCTCCTAGTGATATTTATTCAGCCAGTGGGAGAAGAAGGATGCGGGTTACGTGGTAATACGTAACAAATACTAAAATTCATAACAGAAGCTTGTTTTAAATCAAAACAAGCTTCTGATTTAGCGTGTTCATGCTAGATAAACCTCGTGCACGAGCTTTGTTCGTCTAGCATGACTACGCGGTACCATTCTTGATTTCAATATGTAACGTATTTATGTATTCATAGCTGAGGAAGAGCCACATACAGTATCGAAATCTTTAAGTATTTTTTTTTTTTTATTTTATCAAAAGAAGCGAGCGCAGCGGGCAGGCGGCGAAGCTCGTTAGTATTTTATTAAGATTATCACTATAATTAATACCACTCACATACCACGCGAAATTAATAATATAGTTTATTAAGCTATTCGCCTAAATCACTATTCAATTTAAGGTGACGTTTCAGGCATCTTACCGATACCCATCATCAGACCATACTGCTGTCAGACTTCTCTTGCCAATGCTCCCAGAACTTCAGGTTTCTATATAGCGATTTAGGCGAATAGCATAATGAACTATATTATTAATTTCACGTGGTATGAGTGGTATTAATTATAGTAATAATATTAATGGAAAACAACCACGTAACATCCTCCCCTAACTATACTTATATTTTAGTTATTTTGTCAGAGTCCAACTGTTGTGCCATTCAATAAAACAGCTATCAAAGCGGTGGCATTCTTTTAAACCTTTTTTATTTTAAAGTTTGTTGAAAAAATATGTTGCCATATGGAATGGAAAGTTTTCACTATTTTACAACAATTTACCTCGAGTGTTCAAGGAAGTTTCCCGCTATTCTATATGCGTATCTTTCATTCAACTGACTTTAAATTTACATAATATGTAAATTTAAAGTCAGTTGGAAATATGGAGTTCATAATATGAATTCCATATTTCGAATAATTATGAGCATTTATCGGTGATGGCACGGATGTGCGGGAGAGAGAGTTCACTAAGCGTTATCGCCCTGCTGACAGTTCCGGATATGAATGGCGGTGGCAGGAGGAAGCAGGAATTTGTTAGCTGTTTATGGTGACCCATCGGTTGCCATATTTCCTGATGAGGATTCTAAACTCGGGATCGATCGGAACTTATTATTTGTAGAGAACCTGCAATTAATTTCATGTACTTTTTGAAATTGGAAATCATTGTTCCAAATAACGTGTTAATCTTAATGGGAAACCATTTACCTAATGGTTCCCATTTACCTAATTAAAATTGTTCTTAATGGTTCCCATTTAACTAATTAAAAGCATTGAGCCGTGAAATCTATGAATAAATGGATTTCCCTACTACTTTCCCTACTTTTGCTCGAAATTTTAAATATTTCTGGCAGAATACAGACGGAATGTCAGGATTCAGTTATGTGAAAGGCATCCATCTGCTGTTATCACCCAAGATGACAAGGGAATTTGAGAATCAAGTCACTGAACTAGCCGTTTGAAACAGTAATCCGACCAAGATTCTGTATTTGTGTACTCGTATATTCATTACCTCACTGCAATACGGTACTTTGGACGCATATAGTTTTAGGACTTCGCTTAAATGCGAAGTCCTAAAACTTCATTTTCATAACAAAAGTAAAATTGCATTGTTATGATAAATTAAAACAGCACATTTTCTTGTAGTTGTGTTTATATATTGGCATTAGGGTTGTAATTGTTGATATGGTGTTGGGCGCTGGGAAATAAACAATTAGCTGGTCCTTGAACTTTTTTCTAATAATCTCTTTGTCTTGCAATGTCAGAGTGAAAAGCGTAGTAGTAAAGTCGATGTATGTTAACCAGTAACCAGAGGCAGTCTTAATCAAATAACCTTTTTCCAGTGTAGTGGTTCCCAAGTGTAACTTTAGTGAAAAAAGATTGGAAATCACTACAGTAAAGAACGTGACCTAAACGAAGAAATTAAAAGGATTAGAAGCGAACCGCCTGCATGCAACTCTCCACTCTCTGTTGCCATTACTGCATCTTACAGTATGTGGAGCTCAACGAACACAGTACGAACACGCAGCAACCCATTACAACTACGATCATTCTATTCTAACCCAACACTTTTATGGAAGAGTCCAGAATATGCATCAAACGGATCGTAGTTCCAGAAACAGACCTGAGAAAAGCCCTAAGAAATTAGTACATGATTATCTGGTCAAAACCGTAGTGAAATGGAAAAAAATATATAATTTTGTATCTGAATGACAAATGAGTGTTCACAAACATATAGAAGCACTCTCCTTTATTCAGAATACAAGCATCGCAGTAATATTCCAACGGCAATGGACAACTTTGCTTCATAATTATTTAGATAAACACAAAAATAAACAAATCCCCGCAATTAAGGTACTATTGCGGGGATTCTAACTATTCTCAAGAGACACATGCCCAAAGATTTCTCCCGTAATGCTTCTGATGGTAAATTTAATATTTGAAAAGTTTATACTTTTATTTCATTACAGTATTTGACAATAAAATAAACAACGCATAAATACTAAATTATAAAAAAATATGTTTGCAAACTAATATTTTTAATATTATCATTTTTGTTGCTTCCAAAATCAAAAATTTCACAAAGAAAGAAATCCGTGCAGTAATGCAATATTTTTTCTTTACGTGCCATTTATTTTGTTTTTAAAATTATTAATAACATGGTTGAATCATCATTCACTTTATCGCGGCTAAATCTTATTGCCCTGGCTTAATCCCATTCGATTTTCGGCCTATCAACGTTTTACGGTAACTGCAACTATTCGTTTCTCGTTTCATTTTATGGACTCAGTTTTTAAAACCGTAACTTCTCAACTCGGATCAAGGAGATTTTATCTAATCCAAGGAATTTCCGCAGCTAAGTTCTCGCACTGGCATTTACTAGCGATTTTGAGTGTAATTTTTCGTTCGAATGATTCAATTTGTCGAGAATATGGTAGAAACTTTTTAAAAATTTTATGGAACGAAGCTATTCTGTGGCGGACGTTCGTAAATTCAGGACACGTGCGATAATTTTTAAGTTTTTTTGCTTAACAGACGTTGTAATCTATAGCAAAGGAATAGTTTTGAGTACCTTTATGCGGGTATTTGTTTATTTCTGTGTTTATCTAGATAATTGTGAAGTTAAACATAAAAGCAAAGTTGGCCGTTGTTATCGGAATATTTAATGTCGCGAGTAGTTTGTAAACAGATCCGGACGATAAGTATCCTTGTTGAATATTTTCTTTTGTGAGGCTTCGTGCGTATATAATTAAAAATATTGCAGTGTTTTATAAATATTACGTAATACATATATTGCTGTATTAGCTGGAATAGTGTAATGTATGTAGTACTGTACTATTACTATTATACTATAGTATTACAGTGTTATTGTGTAGTTTTTCAGTATTCAGGTTTAGTGCTGTAGGACTAATTCAGTTTTCTTTTTTTTTAAATTAAGTTAACTGATATTATGTTTATAAATACTGCAGCAAACTTTATGACCCCAGAGTAGCGAGGATGTCTTGGCTCTGGGTGAAATTTTCGTGGTGGTAGTTCTACAAATTATTGTATGTGCTGTGGTGTGTGCAGAGTTTACTGTAGCTGGATAATGCTTACAGGAGATGATTTGATACGAGAGAGAGAGAGAAAATTAAGCAAACGTTTTGCATTTTGTTGGACGAATTTGGGTACTTGAAGAAAAGGGTCCTTCTCCTCGAAGGAATTAAATCATTGACTCATCAAGTACTGAGTTTCCCGTCTTATATATAGGGATAGATAGATGGAATAGCATCAGGAGTATGTCTACCAGGGATAAAAGTTATGATATTGTACATGTTGCTACTAATGATGAATAGACCTTCTGAGGTTTTAATTAAAAAGTGTGAGGTGATGTTGAGAAAAAGACGCAAGTTAAGGTCGAATTTTAAAGTAGTTGGAACGTAGTTTTACCACGCAGTAGAAGGGAGTTTATGATGAGAGCCTTGTCAATTAGTTAGGCCCTGGAGAGATTGTACAAGGCTCATGGAGTAATTTTTTTTTTCGCAGCGTGACCGTTACTTGTTAATGGAGGGCTGTTTTTACATGGATGGGATGAATAGAAGGAGCATAAGAATATTTGTTGATGATATCGAGGCATGTTAAGGTGGGTCGGAAAACTGCTAGTTTGGGAGAGATATATGGACTAATACTTTAATGATAGCCGCAAGCAGAGGTGAAAATAATTCTTTCTTTTACTTCTGTTTTGCAATAGTAGCCTAAAAAGCAGGAAGGGGATATTGCAAGGCCCGATGACGGTTCACATTGGATTAACAATTACATGGTCTGTGTAAGAGGCTAAAACAGTGATGCACACGTTTACTTGCTTGTACACTTATAATATGAAATGGTAAATATTTGATGTATTGATTAAAGTCAACTGGTAGAGTTCAACTGGTAGACACAGTTACCAGTGTAATATTGAGTCACTATGGTGTGACAATATACACATTTGGAAAACAAAAGTTAGACTTGAAGTCTTCTACAAGCCAAATGTCTGTAATGAATATAATGAACAACTGTACAGAGAAATTAATGGGGCATCAAATTAAAATGTCTTATCTTGGTGGATTTTAACTTTCCAGATGTACTTGGAACTCGTGGGTTGGCAGTTTACTCAGTAGTTTACACTTCTTGATTTGCTGGATGACTGCTTTCTACACCAACGCGTCAGAGAGGCAACAAAAGAAAGCAGTATTCTTGATCTGCATATCAATAGTGATTTATCATGTGTTAAGAATATCTTAAAGTAAAGGAACCTTTAGGTAGCAGTGATCATAGAGTACTGTATTGATGTGGGATTTAGTTAAAGATATAACTATTGGCAAAGGTAATAGGGTTTTTGTTTCTAGAAATGTAATTATAGATCATAGTAGGCTCAGACATTTTTGGGCTCTTTTGCATATATATATACGTAAAGCGCCTGTTGTCTTCACCATGTCTATCAGTTCGCATAGAATAACTCGACTTCAAGTGGATGGATTTTCATGAAATTTTATATTGCCTTTCCAATAGAAATCCGGAAATTATTCGAAAATTCGGTCTCAATGAGGGTCTGCAAATTCGGCCTCAATGAATGTGAGTAAGTAAATGAGAGACAGAGATTCTTCTTTTTCTAGGCAGAGATCCCTGTAGGAAGAAACCATGTGGTCACTCACTGTGAGTAGTATAAATCAACATTAACTTGCTAGGCCCTCCTGGAGGGGGGCTCATTGCGTATAGGCTTATTATTCTAGTCTTTTTCTTCTCAGCTCAGTTGGCAGAGGATTGCCCATAGGGCAGGTCTGGCTCAAGAGGGTGACCCTTAACACCACTGAAATGCCCCTCATGGGTAGCACAGTTTATGTAATCAGTGACCTCCTCACACCAGGCAGTGGGGGGGGGGGGATACCCGAGTTCGAATCCCGCCAAAGGACCTTTTATAGTTTTTTTTTTTTTCACGGCGTGGCCACGTTAATCGGTCTAAGACGAGGGTAGCATGGTTTTTCCGTCTAGCAAGCAGAAAAATCGACCACAGAACACACGCAGTTTGCAAACATTTATATACGGCCGGCACAATGTGGCCCTTAGTTGCTGATGCGCCTAAAATTCTGCACAACCAATCACTCAAATGCACCTTGTCGATTCCAGTCACCTGGAACGACTCATCTAGACTGCAATTCCAAACTGCTGCCACAGAGTTAATAGGGGTTATGGTGAGTAAAGGAATTTGGCGATGGCTGACTGTTAGCGATTCTTATATGATGAACTGCTTCAGATAGAACAGGATTCTTATCAGGTTCTCCAGAATCATGCGCACGCAATAACTCTCTCTCTCTCTCTCTCTCTCTCTCTCTCTCTCTCTCTCTCTCGGTAGCTCAATGTCAAAATCCATAATAAGGATAGGTTTTTTGACTATGGGTTCATTAGTTTTAGAAATTCAAGATAGCTGAAGAGTCTTTAGTGGGAATTATTCACAAAACCTTTATTTGATTGTCTGTGTCCTCTTCTCTGAAGGCAGAGACAGTTTTGAATGCTCACTTTTTCGGTTGGGTGTTTCAATTCTTTCTTCTGTCGGCGGAGAAAAATCTTTATGGGAGATATCGCTGAGGCATGGAGGTTCTTGAATGTAGATAGAAAATGGATTTTACAGAAAATATAAGTGAGATTGCGCAGATGTGGGAAACCACAGGTGGCGCCCGACCCTAACACTATGAGATATTCAATTCCGCTTCGCTCTAGTAAAGAAAACAGTTTGGTTATTGAAGCTCAGGAATGCAAGGTATTAATTTGTTAATTGTATTTCTTTCAAGTCTCTTTGTCTTATTATGCTACTGCAAGAGGTTTCATTTAATTACTACAGTTTCGAGATGCATCTTGCTTGTTTATCTATGTTTTCTGGAGTTTCTTTGTCTTATTATGCTAATGCAAGAGGTTTCATTTAATTATTACACTTTAGAGATGCATCTTGCTTGTTTATCTATGTTTACTGGACAAATCAGAAAGGTACTGTTAACTTTGGGAATATCCCTTAGCATGAAGAATGCAAAAGAAAGCATTTAGAAATTATTTACGTGGTGATGATAACTGGTAGTCTGTTTCCAGTTAAGCTGCAGTGAGCTACAGACATGATTTATGTGACCAGAGATTAAATCGGAGAAAGCGCGTAATTTATTTTTTATTTAAGAAAAAAGAAAAAAAAAGTATTTTTTTATTATAACTTCTAGGGAAATATGATAAGTACATAACATTGCTCGTTACAATAGTAACGACCAATGTTATATGTTTTAAATATGGAAAATCCTATACAGGGTGTCTGAAAAATATTGGTACAAACGTTTAGGGGAGGTAGGTAACATCTAAAGGAATGTGAATCGCATTGGAACCCTTAACCGGAAACGTCACGGGAAAGTGGTAGCAGAGGCACAAGAAGCAGAAATGACACAAGACAGTAATTAGTGGCAAACATTTATTTGACATAATATTAACAATGGAGTACGAGATGGATGCATTTCATGATGTTACAACAGATGCTCGAAGGTTCCACCATGAGACGCGATGCATGCGTGACACCGACGCAGCATGGATTGGCGGACACGGTCGAACACACCTGGAGTTTCTTTGATAGTAGCAGCAGCACAGACGAGTCTCGCCACGAGATCCATTTCCGTCTCCACACGCGATTTATACACGATAGATTTGAGGGCCCCCCAACAGAAAGAAATCAAGGCTCGATAAATCAGGTGAGCGTTGGAGCCAGGCAACGGGTCCATCCACGGCCAATATTCTGCTCCATGAACTAGTATCATCGACGCCCAAAACGCCTGTTCAAATGGTCACGAACACACCTTCCATAATGAGCAGGCGCTGTCATTTTGAAACCAAATGTTGCGTCTCACATTTGCTGGAACATCGTCAAGTAACCCTGGTAGAACTTGTTCAAGAAAGATCCGATATTTAGCGGAGTTCATGCGGGATGGTAACAGGTATGGGTCGACTAAGCAGTCACCGACCATACCTGCCCACACATTTATTGCGAAGCGATGTTGTGCCGCATTGGGGCGCACACCGTGTGGGTTGTTGTGAGCCTACACATGAGCATTGTGCTGATTGAATAAGCCTTCCCGAGTGAAATAAGCCTCATCCGTGAACAAAACATTGAAATTTTCCCTCTCGCGAACTGATGAACAGCGCCGCCTACCGACTTATGCTGACGTTTCCTGTTATGGGTTCCTAAGCGATTCGCATTCCTTTAGATGTTACATCCCTCCCCTAAACGTTTGTACCAATATTTTTGAGACACCCTGTAGAAAAAGACACTTGCTAAGAAATATTCATAAACGAAATTGGAAATAAAAAAATACAATATAAATTCACATAAAAGATGAGATAAAGGTTACAGTACAACTGTCAAATGCAGGCAGGTCCAAGTATTTACAGAATTACAGAAATAGATGTGCCTGAATTAAATAGGCTTAGAGGAACTCTTCAGTCAGGTTCTGCTCCATGAACTAGTATTATCGATTCTTGGACCAGCCTGCTTGAAATATAGGAAGGGTTTTTTTTTACATAAAGTGTTGAAATAAAACTTGCTATGTGAACCTATTGCTGAAACTACAGTAACTATTTTGTTTTTGCTCAGGCAGTAGGCAGGCAATTTGATTGAGGCAATTTGACAAACATACTTGATGTAATTTCAGCAGTACGCTCACGTGGGGAAAAAAGTGTTGGAATTAATCTAAATATCATGTCATAATTCCACTTGTGTTTCTTCATGTTCTTAGTAATACAATTTATTTTTATTACTACTATTATTATTGAATATGTTTATTAACTATTAGTTCACTGTGCAGCCTTTGGAATAGGAGAATGTACAAATACCTCGTATCCTATGCACAGTGCAGTTACACAAATTCTTAAGATATTTAACGTGTTGTTATTATTATTATTAGCCACATGGTACAAGGAAGTCTCTGAGGCTTATGCTGTACCAGACAAAAAAGACAGTTTGTTTGCATTATATTATTATTACAATTCACATAGAATACATGTTGGAAATAAGGCTACCGGTGCATAGATAGAAATATGGAGATTATTTACATAAATAGAAGTTGTTTACATAAATATATTTGCATTATTTTGTACGTAGTTATAATTTATTTATATAAATCGAAGGTTTATATATAAGAAGAAAATTAAGCTCAAGCTAATACAAAATAATTAATTTCATTGGCTTGTTGCAAAGTTGACTCTGGCTACGGCGAGAATTTTATTATAGTTCGTTTCCTCTCTGACGACTCTTCTAAAAATCAAAGGTGAAAATTTCGTATCGCATACAAAATCTAACGGCCTGCATATTTATTTTAAATTCTTAAGTAGAGAAGAAAATAAAATAGAATTATATCTAACGAAATAACTTCTCTCATTTGTCGAAAATGGAAATGTAATAATCGCTGTTCTACATTTCAGATTCCGGACATACCAAAGCACCATCTGGTGATTACAGAACCAAAACAAATGCGTCCATTCCAGGTAATCGTTCCAGTTCATCCCCAAGTACAGAAAGTGAGTATTATTTTTATACTGTGCATCTGACCAGAATAAAACATAATTGTGCTTTCATGATTGCGCAGAGATTAACTGTATTGAATTTTTCACAACTGTTATCTCTGTCGGGCTTGTAAAGGCATAAACTTCTATTCTACCATTTAAACTGATGCGAAAAAAGTTCCGTTTCAAGTTTCATAAATATAAATCAGATGATATAAATCCCATTATATCATTTGAGATAGAATGAAAACTTGATAGAATTATATCGGGTCTTTTGTGAAAGCGAATTTTTATGAAACAACATGAACTGCAACAAAATTGAATTGCTAAACAACTTGCATATAAATTGTGATAGATATTGATAATATATTATTTTGGACACTTTTAAAATGATATATTGCATAACTAAAAATTGTAAAATTGTTAGAGAATAAACACCCTTCTAGCAAAATTGCTGATCACACTTAATATGATCACACCTTAAGCAGAAAATCTCAGTGTATTCTAACAAGGGGGCCTTGTGATAATAAATCCCTCTTTCCTACAGTAGTAGATCTTAGGATCTGGAAGATTTATGAGGAAGAGATCGAAGTTCTTGTTTCTGAAGTATTCCGTATACTCAGTCGCATTCAGGTCGGTAGATATGGCTATCCGCTCCATCTGAAGACCATATTCTCTCTTCGAATGAATTCGACTAGCTGAGTATTATGTCGAAGAGCAATACTGTCCGTGGAATGAATTCAGAAACCATGACACCTCTCACTTCTTAAAGTCCTTACATCTGATTCTCATTCCTGTGTTTTTGAACAGTTATGGTGCCTTCCTCAAGGATATATAGATCGGCGCGGCCTTCCATCATGATGCTACTATCAGGCCACCACAGTACTTTTCCTTTTTCTGATGGTAGAAGAATGGGTTGTGTTCACGATTTCTCTCTCTCTATCTCTGAACCATCTTTTGGAAGCCCCTCGTGGCTGTGCTGACGCAGTGCTGTTCTTTTTCCACCACTTCCCAGAGGCCCTGCTCATTCTGTCCCCTACATCCTCTCTCCCATTCTTTTCGCTTGGTGGGCCTTACCACCCTAATTCTGTGTCTGCCTCTTAACAGTCCCCCCCCCCATGTTAACAGGAGAAGGCGGGTTGCCTTTACAGGGGTACCCCAATTATCCCCTTGTTCTTTCTATCTCCAAGTGGAAGTCTTCCTATCATCTACCTCCTGTACCTTCCCCTTTTGCCCCAAAATTTGTTGTAAAATTTGTTGCTGCAAATAGCAACAAATATTACTAGAGAGGTGCTAACTGAAAATTGTACGCTAACATATCAAAAATTAAACCTACATAATGAAAACAGCAAAATAAAAATACTATTGACAAGCAGGTGGCTGCACTTACCCGAGGAAGCACACCAGCATAGAATCCTGCGGTGGTAAGGCGCAACTGCTGCCTGAAAAGAAACCCCTCCATCCTTACAAACTTTTTGGTGAATACAGACATATAAAAAAAGAAATTTTGGGAAACCACAGTGACCACTTGATCACAGAGGCAGGAATTAGATACTGAAAATTCCCAAATGCTCTCATTTCTTGCGCCTTACCATTGCAGAATTACGTATGAACTTTACGAATAAACGCCTTTTCGCGCTATTATCTACATAAACCCTTTTTACAAGTTGATGCCTTGGATAATGAGTCAAGCCGAAACCGGCTAATGAAGGGCCTCGAGCTTGGCCTCTAGACAAATCAGGCTGTAAAATGATGACTGTTGAGCGACCATACAAAAACTTTTCGCTACGCCCTATACAGCTGTTTTCGGCTCTTGCGCTTCGTCAGTGAGAAGCAGGCATAGTTCATGTCCTGTCCGGTCTACTGTTCGCCGCTGCCCTTGAATATTTCCTCGCAAGGTACACTGATTTTTCATTATATGCAGACGACCTCAAATTATACATAACATATAAAGAATCTGAACAAACTCGCCTGACAAATCAGTGATTCTCCGTGAGTGAGATTCACTGATTTGTTAGTGAGCATAACTCTGTTCATTCTCACGTCTTTTAGTCTATGCCTAAACTACCCACTGATGTGGTGCCAATGAGCACCGAAACGTCTATATGGAAAGTAGCGAAAGGTTTTTGTATGGTCGGTCAATAGTCATCATTTTATAGCGTGATTTGTCTGGTTCCTTCTCTATCTCATTGGCGGGTTCGAGTTTTGTAAGGATTCCATATGTTGTGCTTGTCTAAGTCCTAGCTCTTGCATGTTAGCTTCGGTATTTATATTTTATTATTATCATTATGTAGGTTTTCTTTATTCACACGCATTCATTTTGGTGAAACTAATATGGCAGACGTGAACTATTTCAAGAATATTTTGTTGAGGGTGCTGGATAGTCCCACATACTGTACTATTGATTGCAGTAATAAAAAGTAAGTAGCCCTTTCCACGTTATTGCTAGTCGTCAGCTTGATATATTTTTCATGCTTTAAAGCAGGGGTCTGCGACCTTGTGAGTGTCATTTGTGATCATTACGATAATAAAAATCTTCATGCGTGTGAACTTTTTTATTCATACATGCGTGGCCGATTTATGAACGTAAAAATAAGCAATTCGAATAAGCATCAGGATGCCGCATAAAATCTTGCGCGCCTTCTGGTGGCACACGTGCTCAATTACCCTCAAAATGTCGATGCCTGCTCTAGAGCATTCATCGACATTTTGAGGGTAACTGAAATAGAATAATGTTATGGATGACACTATAAATCATTCATAATTCATCCTCCTTTTATTTACACTGATCAGAGATTAAGGTAAGTCTGCCTTCCACGATATCACGGCAGTTTCTTCTCGCACATCTAAATAGGCTTTGGTTTTAGAAGTACTTTGGTTTCAGGCGGTTACTTCAGGATACTGATATTCTAAAACTACTCAGAATATTAGCATTCTTAATATTGTGAGTAGAGGTTTTCTGTACTTATTTAAAGAGGTTTGATAACGTTAATTCTGCGTTTTTTTTTTTTCTCAATTCCATCTGGAATTGATTTTTTGATGAGAAAACATTTTTGCGGCGCCTGCTAAATTTTTCAGACTTCAGTAAACCCGATTTGTGACGGAAATGACGTCACTTCCTAGATGACTCTAATAACCCTAACTGAGTCACTAACATTGATTCTGTAGAGTAAGTAGCGGGCGTGAGCATAAAACGTTACATCGTTCATAACTTCGGTTCTAACTGTTCGATTTTAAAAATTGAATTGGTTTCTATTTTCTTTCGTCGTCTACTATCGAATTGTGAAAAGTGTTTAAAATACAATCTCAAGTGTACCATTCCTAAGGATGTTTTCATATAAAATAAAACATATTTCGTGCCTACAGGGGTACACATGGAGTTTTTTTTTTTTTTTTTTTTGTTACAAACTTAACAAACAAGTTATTAATATATGCAGTGCGTTACATTTAAGGTGTGTTAGCAAATAGAAATAATTGATGGTTATTAATTTATTAAACTCTTATGCGACTCTCGAGAAAAAATACTTTTCGGCGCATTCGTCACATTGCCCATTCATTTCACTAATCAGTGCAAGGCAACAAGGACAATATCCACTGCTTCAGACGCAATATACGGTATATATTTAGCCTGCGTGATATGTATGGGAAAAAAGAAAGAATAATTTTCGAATTTCTATTGGTTTGATTTTAATGAAATATGGGATGGCTCAACGAAATGGCCCACGTATAAAATTTCACAAAAATCCGTTCACTGGGAGTCGAATATGGTGAAGATAATAAGTTCATTATGCTAGCTATGGCTATTGTATTATATTATTTGTTGTACGTGACGTCTACATGGGGGGCCTCCCCCATGTGAACTATGAACACCAGAAGAAATAACTGCTGCAACTTGTGGGAAAGGTACTGAATTCATTGTAATGAATTAAATTTTGTGCATGTTAGGTGGGCTTGGAAGCTAGTTGGGACTTAATTATTATGGCACGAGTATGTTATTTCTTTATTTATTTAGTTTGAGACCACCATCGTCTCACCCCAGGATAATAATGTGATGGCGGAGTTTACTCAGTTACGGTTCATTTATGAGTTACAATGGGATTATAAAACTCAAAACATGAACAGTGTATGGCAATAATAAAATTGGAGATTCGGTATGAAGTTACGAAAATTTTGAGAATAAAAAAAAAATTAAAAAAAAAACAACAAGAGTAAATTAAAATAACAAACATGTCAGAAATGAACAGGCGTTGTCGGCTGTGGACATGGAATTCTCTCATTGCGGCAATTAGTTATCTTTCTGGTGCCTCTTAAAGTGTTAACCTTGAATTATAGAGAAGGTAGAAGGTATCAACCCAAATTTTTGTTCTGTAGTTGTTTTCAAGCTAATCTTCAACTAGTAAATAGTATACATTTAAAACTTGCGGGCTTATTCACTTTCCCGGATCTCAGTATATTGGGTAACTTGGCAGCATATCCACTGTTGAGGATAATCCCATATGCTGTGATAATTAAGTTGCAATTATGTGAAGAACAGAATAAACTGCATTCAAAAATAAACCGAGAAGCTTCTCTGTCGCGTCAGATTATCAGTCTGCTAAGGCTTACGCGGATGCCGTCAAATACAACGCTGGAATGAGTTTCATGCGAACAGCTCACGCCACCAACAGCACTTCTCTTTAATCAATCTATCGTACGTTACTAAAGCCTTTATTGAATATGTTACTCCACGATTATGACTTCGAGTTTTGCATCTACAACGATATATATCATTGTGAAGCTCGTGACAAGGAACCGATTTTATGATATTAACCAAAATTTAATTAAAATACATGAAATAAATTTAATTGAGTCACTTAGCAGTATTTCTCCGTATGGGGTTATCACGAGGAGTGGAGTTTATTAAATAAATTGACGCCCTACTCTGTATATATTGCTTGTATATTATGCTCAAACCTTATGGTATAATGCCATGAATTTTGCGATATACTCGTTTATATACACTGGTGTTCAAAGAAAGTGCATCACCTAGGAATTTCATATTTATAACCCTTTTTCGCGATGGTATGTTACATTAATGACTAGCATCGCAAATAGAAATAAAAACAAAAGATATTTATTAATAGTTAAGGCAAATCTAAGTAATATTTGACAGGTGCTCTCAAAATATTCCAAAATGAGCATTTGCAACCTTTATACAACAGTTTTGGTAAACACGACAATTATGGCTGAAATGTCATGAAGTCCTCACTTTGCTTCAGTTTATCATTTTAAATGGAAAACAAAATGAAAAATTCACCAGGTGCAAATTAATATTTAGTTGAACCGCCTCTGGCCCTGATGACAGCAGCACAACGTCCAGGCATTGACAAGATCAATTTCTGAAGATAATCAACTGATAGTTCGTGGTTCTAAACACGAATTATGAAGTTCACGAAGGGTCTTTGGTTTCTTTCTGGCAATTGCAGATTCCACACGATGCCAACAGTTCTCTATAGGATTCAGGTCCGGACTGTTTCCTGGCCTGCTAAGAGTTGTAATAGACCGTTCTTCCAACCATTTTTTCACCTCTAACAAATGTAAATACATTACTGTCGCACCTCTAATGCAGAAATGAAGCTAAAGTAACTACAGAAGTACCTACTTACACTTTTCGCCCGATGACAAGGAGCAGAGTCGTCCTGAAAGATGCAGTTACTTGGCAGGTTGAAATGGTCTCTAATGGTTGGCAGCAATTTGTCTTCCAATATCCATTGGCATTTAGGGAACTTTTTATAAACTGCAGGTGACCTCCACAATACGAAATGCACCCCCATATCATTTGGCTGGTAGGGAATTTCACTGTAGACACCGTACAGTCTGGATGGTATTCTTCATCACGTCTACGGCGGATCGTTTGTCTCCCATCAGAGCCATGCAGGTTGAATTTCTTCTCAGCCGAGAAAATAACTGACTTCCACTGCTCGGAGGTCCATTGGACATGCTCCTTACACCAAATTAATTGGGCCATTTTAATTTTTTTGTGAGGGGGGGGCCTTCTTCTTAGGATTACGGGATACAAGTCCATTTTTGAAGAGGCGTTTTCTGACTGTTACTGCACTGCACTTGCTGAAAAGAGAATGGGAAGAACATACAGGAGTGGTAAAAAGTACCACTCCTGTATGTTCTTCCCATTCTCTTTTCAGCTCAGATGAATAAGCGTTACGGTTTTTAAGGCATAAGCGCTTCAAAACGCGGTCCTGTTTTGCCGTAGAGACTCGTTTGCGTCCGGTTCCTTTTTTCCTATCAGCAGAAACAGTATTCTTGAGTTTGGAAAGAAATCTACTCACTATCGACTGATTACAAGAAACTGTATAAGCAATATGACGGGAAGAACATCCTTCCTCACGTAAAGCAAACATAGCACTCTTTCTTCGTGGCGTCAACTGCACGTAACTCGCCATCCTGACACAAGCAAGGAATGACTGCAACTCTTGCAGAGCGTGCTTGTATAGCTGAAAGTAACAGCTGATGCAATATTACGTCATTACCTACGCGTGTAAATCTTATCTGATGTAATCTGTAAGATATATTGCCATATACTTAGGTTATTCGGACGACAATTACAATTTTAAGGGGTGATGCACTTTCTTTGAACACCAGTGTGCATATGTAAACAATGGCTTAACAATATGTTACATAGTGTATATTAGCTGGAATTTTATGCACTATTTACTTTTGAGCTACCACCAATATGCTTGTTAAAGTTATTTCATTCTGGCTAAGGCGTTAAGCTGTCGACTTCAATATGTGTTTCTAAGAATAGTGAATAGTTCTTCATTTTGGAAGAAATAATTCTACAATTCGTTATGAACCATAAAAATATCGGCGTTTAAGATATTTCAGCAGTTTTAATTGTTTAAGATTTCTTCAGTCTTCAGATTTCTACTATTATTCTTCGTTATTTTTTTCCCTTTCCATAATTGCTCTAAAGCAGTTCTGTTCTTTTGAACCCCGTCCTCCCCGTTTTTACATTAAACTCTTTAAAATCGTGCACTTTTAGGGATTCAGAAATGCCGGATTTTTGTTTTACAGAGGTAATAGAAGTGGTTGTGCGTTTTGGAGAAGCGCATTTCAATGAACACTAAGCGCCAACGGAACTTATTTACATCTCTAAACACGATTACGAAAATACTACATTCTTGAGCTGACTGCTCAGCTACTTACTAGTGATTAAAATGTAAATAATAGTTCAGTTTGTTGAATGTATATAAATGATAGTGAATAGTAACAGCAAGTGTTGTCATGTACGGTAATTTCAATTTTAAATGCAGGTCCAGTACAGCATCAGAAAGAATATCAATGAATGTGCTTCAAAGAAAAAAATATTTTCGCATTGGAGGTTAAAAAAATGAAGTATCTGTTCTTCTTAGATAATTTTTTATAGCATTGTCTGTAAGTTTCGAGACACTGGCTTTCATATGAAATAGCACAGCTTATCTTTTGAAAATTGCCCTCCGTATGGTGTTAATCATTGTTGTGTTGAAAAAAAAAATTAAAAATAGACGAAAGCATTTTTCAGTTCTTTCGTCGTGTTACTAAAATACTTTTCGTCATTGATTAACATTTGAAGTTTCCATAAAAAGTGTACTTCTCAACGGTTTATTGAGAAGTACATGTTAAAATATGTGAGAATACGAAAAGGACCAGGAGTCCTAACATTGGACTTCTGTCATTTGGTTCAAATGGTGTATGTCTGAAACTCAGTCCTGTCTTATATCTCGCAAAAAGGATTCTTCTGCTCCTACGCTTATCTTCGATAACACTCCGATTTCTAGGCAAGATCATACACTGGTGTGCAATACTTAAGGACCAGTCAGGTTTTCACCTGTAGCTTCTCAAAGGAGTGGCCTGGATATGTGAAAAGCATACCAAAGGAACCTCGTGAGGTACAGAAATGATGAAGGAAACAATACAATACAGAGAGACTTTATTCAAAAATGGAAACATAGCACTGGCTGCCATGATACAGATGCATCACTGCCAAAGATGGAACAAAGAGGTGGTCCTCAGTAGGAGATATGGTCACCCCCCCCCCTAATGTCGATGCACGCTTTGCACCGCCTATCCATACTTAGAACAATGTTGTTGATAAGTTCTTACGGTAACATTGTCCATTTCTCTGTCAGCGCCATCTTCAGCTGGTGAACATTTTCTGGTGGGTGTGGACGTGCCGCTAGGCGTCTCTCCAGAGCGTTCCATATGTGTTCGATGGGATTTAGATCGGAGGAAACTGGCAGGCCAATCCATACAAACAATGTACTCACTTTCCAAAAGCATTTCAACAGCTGCAGTGCAATGTGGTGATTTTTCATTATCATCCATAAACACGAACTCGGGGCCAATGGCACCTCGGAACAGACGCACATGGGGAAGGTTACCTCAGTACAGTAGCCGTGCACCGGTTACAGTACCGCCTTCCTGGAGTTGTATGGATGGATGTACTTGTGTACATCCATCCAAGATAACGCCTCCCCAGACGAGAACACCTCGACCGCCATATCGATCCCTTTCAGTGATGTTTGCGGGGTGGTACCGTGTGGCAACCTCTCGCCAGATTAGCTGACGTCCAGAATCGCTGTTGAGACCGAATCTACTCTCATCAGTAAAGAATACCTTACCCCGTTGCGCTGCTGTCCAGTTCTTGTGTTCGATGCACCACTGTTAACGGTGTTTCCGACGGGCAGGTGTTAAAGGGACACGGCGTACAGGCCGTCGGGCAAACAGTCCACCTTTGTGGAGTCGCCTGGCCACAGTAAACGGCGATGTCCTGTGTACCTGGTTTGCAATGGATTCCGTTGTCTGGTGTCGCTCCCTCTTGGCCTGGAGTATATAGCGGTGAACACTGGGCGCCGTTTTTCGTGGACAACCACCACTGGTCCTTCGAACAGCTGTACCTGTCATTCTGAAGGCTAACCACGCATGTGAGACAATGCTATGGGCGATACCGAACTCTGCAGCCACACACCTCGCACTTCGACCTTCCTCGAGCTTCCCAATTATTCGACCCCTGGTAAAGTCATCCAGATGTCTAATGGCCATTTCGTTGTCTACAGTGCTACAGACAACGAAATGTCTAATGGCCATTTCGTTGTCTACAGTGCTACAGACAACGAAATGTCTACTGGCCATTTCGTTGTCTGTAGCACTGTATGAAACCAATCGAACGTCTGTAACAATCGTGCTCATCATTCGGTAATTTGCACATAACTGCTGCTTTTATCTGTTTATGTGAGTCCTCTCATTACGATTCAAATATTTGCATGTGAACCAGCTTTCTACTAAACGGCCACAGTTATACAAATTGCCACAGGCTGTTTCGTTTGATTTTGTGGTTGTAACCTTTAGAAATAGTGTTGGTCCTTAATTTTTGCACACCAGTGTATATCTCTGTTGGAATTATCCTGACTTCTAATCTCACTTTGGCATAAGCTTATCACAAATATTGCTTCTTCTGCATCTAAAAAACTCGGTTTACTCTTTCGCTCTCGGCGTTACTTTTCTTTCGAACAGTTGTACAAATCACAAATCCGCCCTACCATGGAATATTTTTTCCACATCTTTTAAGGGGAGGTGTCCCTTAAAACCTCTCTCAGGCTTCTTCTACATTCCATTCAGAAGAGGGCAGTTAGGCTAATTAATGACTCATATCTAACGGAGTCTCGCCACTCTCTGTTTCATAGATTTTCTGTTTCTGCTGCATGCCTTTCTACAGATACTTCCGTGGGCACTGTTCTGAATTGGCTTACGTAATTCCTCTCTCTCTCTCTCTCTCTCATAGCAGTTCGAACACGTGCCGCAACTAGTCAAAAACCTTTTACTATCCAACTTCAAACTCACAAAACCAACTTTTCTTCTTCCATATTTATTCATTCAACTTTTGTTTTCTGGAACAACCTTCCTTCATACGCATTTCCCGAAAATTAGAATCTACAGAAACTGAAGTCTAATGTCAATAAATATCTTCTTTCATCTTCTCAACCTCCAACCCATTCACGGTATTAAGTACTATAGGTTCTAATACCTCTGGTGTTTGGGGTTTTCATAAATAAAATGTTGGGAGAGGACTTTGTTAAACTGAATCTAGTTCACATGATGCATTTCAAGCGCGCGAATCGGAAGTTTGATACGATTTAACTGGCATATTTGCGAAAAATTGGGACCAGTGAGACCAGTATTAGCTTGCCAGTTCTGACGAAATTATCAATAGTCAAAGCTGCTATATGTGAGTAAATTGTAAGTATTATCAGAACCATAGCGGGGTCTACTGAGAGATTATGGAAAAACCAATGTGCGTACTGGCTGAGTTCAGTGATAGAATAATTTGTACGAAAACTAACTTGGTGATAGTAAGCTCTGATAATCGAAATTGCGGTAGATCCGTATTTAACAGTAGTACTGCTAATATAGCACTCATTACAGTTTTGCTGTAATTGGAATGCTTTTCAGTCGGTGGGATATTAACTGTGATATGAAGGATCATCTTAATATTTTGTGCAATAGACAGCGTCAATGCGAGGAGGGAGATTAATCTATTTTTTTCCTTCTGATTTTGTATTATAAATGTGGCTGCACGGTTAAAAGAAAATAATAAAAACCTATTTATTAGGGTCACCCGGAAAGTTATATCATCTAGCCATGTGAATTGTGTCTGTAAATTGCGTGTGTTCTTTGGTCGATTTGCCTGCTTTTCTGGACGAAAAACCCTGGTTCCGGGGGAAAACTTCGCTATCTACGCCTGAGACCGACTAACTCAGCCACGGAGTGAAAAAAAAGCCCATAAAAGTCACTGGCGTCATTGACGGGATTCGAACCTGAGCTTTTTCCATCTGATGTTGGGAGGATGGTGACGATACTACTGTGCTACCGCGCAGAAGGCGGCACGGATAATTTTTATTGGAAAATACGCTGATTTGATTGGTTGGTTGTTGTAGAGTTTTAGCCGCATCTGCCACTAAGGGCCATATTATGCGGTGTATTCTGTGGTCGATTTTCCTGTTTGCTTGCCGAAAATCCTTAGTTTTCCTGTGGAAATGAACTTAGGTCTTTTCCACCCGACGTGGGGAGGAGGCTGATCATATCGATGTGCTACACACGAGGGTGCGCTGATTAGATATTGTAATTCAATTTTGAGGCAATTTTTTTGAAACAACATTTTGCTTCCATTGTAAATGAAGTGTATATAGGATTCATTTCTTGAAGCTGCATTTTCTTTTCCCACGTTGAGATTCTGATAAAGCTTAATTCAAATTATAAGTTACTTATGGAACTTTGGCTGTTGAATGATTTCTTTAGAATTCATAGCTTAACGTTCTCAACGTTAAGCTTCCTGTCAATTTTTCACAAATACGACAGTTAATACTGTCAGATTTTTATTTGCGCACTTTGTATTCATTAGGGGAACCAAATTCATTTTAAAACGAAGTTCACTTCGGACATACAGAGTTCGAACCAACAGATGATGCTCGCGAACACCAACGTTAGTCCTCTTTCTTCTTGAGACGAACTGTTGAGAAGGGCATTTTTTTCCCTAGAGTATTCAGAATTTGTTTTCCCCGTTCATGTGTTTTTTTTTTCCCAACGCTACAGAGATTTAACTATACGTAGGTAACTATTAGGTTGCCTCCATAACTATTTAACTATCAGGAGGTAAGTTTAGAAAAGTCAAAGTATGCTGTTGTTCTTAAGGAATAATTACAACGAGACATATGAAATCTTTGTCAGTTTAGGTGACATTTTGATTTTAATAATATGCTGCCGAGAAATTCATTCAATTTCTCGCACGTAATAATCACCAAGTTTTCTTTTAGCCGCCATTATAAGTAGTTATGCAGTTGACGAGCTACATGACTGAAGTGAGTGGGGAACAACAGGCGGCCTAACGGTCGCTTGTTTTCAAACCCTGTCCTGATTCTGCGGGAGAGAAGGCCGATTGCACGACTGAACTGCCTGTGGTTTTCTTCCTGTTATAGTTATATTGTCAATACAAGCCTTGGTTGTATTATAACTATGTCATTATGACTATTCTTTATGCACTTGAGCTAATTTGCTGATTATGGAGAAGATTAACCACATTTTTCCAGTTGTACCCACACTGGGCATTTTCTATTTCTTCGCTCTCAGCTGGCCTAAAGTGGGATTACACTGGTTACACCCCGTCTCACCCACGTGCTGAATTGACTAGCCACATAGCTTTAATTTGTAAGAGTAGTTGCGCTAAGCTTACTGAATAGGTAATAGCACTAAAATAGAGAAATATCATCCTTTTTTCTCATGGACACACGTCATCGTTGATATTGCCGGATTGACATCAAGATCTCTTAATATTCCGGATTGTAAAATAAGTACCGGATTTTAAAGAATTCTGGATTGTAAGGTGCCGCATTTTGCAGAGTTTTCCCGAATTTTGTTATCGCTTTATTTACTGTGAATGTCGTATGCAGAAATTTCTTTTTTTTCCCTTCCTGACTTATTACCTTTAGTGCTGCTACACAATAAACGTATGCTTAAGAGTTTTCTTCCATATTCAGTGATGGAATTCATTCATTAAAGTGTAATTACAGTTCTTTGTCTCTGTACATTCCTTCAGTTTCCTTCTTCAACACCGCCCTTAACCAGCATCCTTTGTCTCCAAGAGTACGCTCTCTCTCATTTCCGTTTGGCATCTCCAAATCCACGAGCATTCTGCGATGGGGTAGAGGTGGAACTCATTTCAGTGGACCGTGCAGATATCGTTTAGTGGTGTTATGTAATCTTAACTGTATTTCCTTGCTGAATACCCATTACAAAACGCGGTTGAAATCTGGCAGTATATGGAAACGGTAATTACAAGGTCGTTTTCTTTGAACGCAAAACTTCTGTCACTTAAGTGTCGCACTTCACTTTTTCACCGTCAGCATGTAGCCGGTTGCCATGACAGCCATTCATCACGAGCTACAAGTTACAAGGTGTTTTCTTTCTTTACTGCTCGATCACACAGCTAGAAATCTGTTGACTGTGATCGATATAATATCGAGTTATAAATTCCACTAGATGGCGCTTTCTTGCTTGAACAAAGAATGCAGCATGATGAAGTTGACAATCGCTTACTTCCCAACTGTGAATGTAAGGTAAACAGAGCATCCCAGGTATTACCTGGCAAATGAGGTAAATATGGCAGTTGTTTGGTTGCCAGGTTACCAAACATAGCAGTCACTTCTTACGAATGTTTTACACACGCGCCTACAGGTATTTCTGCCAACTCCTTTGGTTGACGTACTCAGACTTGTGCCCTTTAATTTGAAGGGGGGGGGGTAGTAGTTGGCGTGTGTCAGTTTACTGGACGATTTCCTGCTATTTCTTTCGTGCAAAAAGTTTACTTCAACGACGCAGAGATTGTAGTTAGCCGGAACTTTTGGGAAGAGACAAAAGGGAGCTAAAAGAGCAGATTTAAAACAGGTTTATCCTCTTCACTGAGAAAGAGAAGGGACAGGAAGTAGAATAAGTATAGCAATAGGGAATAAGGAACGATGAGGAAAACGGGAAATTGGAAGACATTAGAAGACAGATGGAGAGGAGTAAACGGGATGTGGTAAGGTTGTATGAGGGGAAAAGGACTTTAGAAGTTAGGATTCGAATTTGTATTGTGATGAAAGAGAGAAGAAATGATATTGCAGTTGAATGACGAAGTAAGGGGGGTGCAGAAGAGGTTGAATATGTTATTGATAAGATAATGATGGAGAAGGTAAAAGCAGAACATAGAGACATGGTAGTGTATATGAGGTATATGTGTCAACATCAGATGGAATGTATTGAAAGAGCAGAAATAAGTAGTAGAGAAAAAGACTTCTCATAGTAATAGGGAACTGAAATGCGATACACCGTTGACTACTTTACTGACGCCTACAATGAGTGATCAGAAACAAACTGATTATCTTCAAAATTAGAAATTAAGAAACTTGTTTTCGATTATTACAGAGCTGTAAATTCTTAAATAGCATTCTATAAAGCTGTAAATGTATGGAAACATTTACACAGTTACTGTATCTCTTCTCCATATTTCCTGACTTTCCTTAACTCTTTACTTTCAGCTTTGTCATCTCTCTCTCTGAAAGTTCGTCATTGCAAAATCATTTAGAGGTAGTGCTGACACATGTACCAATTTACTGTTGTTATTTTTTAAATCGCCCACTTTTTTGTTATCTTGATCTTGCTTGTACACGTGTAAACGCCATTTGTAACGAAAGAAAACACTAATTAACCACTTAAATAGTAAGTTGATTTAGAAGGGAGTTACAGATAGTAAATATATTTGTCTGTACAGTGTATAAATAAAATCTACACCTAAACTTTGCAATTAACCCATAATTTGGCGATATTTCCTGATCCCCTGTGGAATCGTATCATCAGATAGGAGGAGAGAGAGAATCTTTATTGCAACTATATATACACAAGGTGATTACAATTAATGTCATCACGCCCAGGGTTCACAGAACAGATTTTGAAATAAAAACATATACATTCCTAAGGTTACTTAAAATATAATTTAACAATTAATAAATAATAAATTTAACAAAGTTAAGTTTGCTAGTTAATTGATAAGTTGCACGAATTTATTGACATGGCATAGGATTGGCGTACGGTGTAATTTTACATGCACAAGAATTGCATTTTTACTAGAAGTAAATTGCGTAAGGCACCAGAAAAACAGTTCCAGGTCGTATTACTTTGTATGGATGGTTGCCAATAAAATTAGCTTGGCAGACGGTTTAATAACACTGCAATCAGAGGGTCTTTGATTTATTCGGCGTCTTAAAGAGGAGTGGTGGTACCAGATGCCAATGTCCTGTTCCTATAGGTGCGATTAGAGGCAAACTTCTGTAGGTCGACACCTAGCCTTTGCACAGTATGCAGCATTTGATAAGGGAATAAACCCGGTCTATGTGTGGCCTATACGGGTTTTGGTTGTTTCCAACGTTGGAGTGGAGTGTAGAGAAGGTCAGGCGGTGGGATGCGCCATTAGTAAGTGTCCAAAATTAAGGGTGCCTAAATCTGTCCAGTGAGCGTTTTCTCAGTAATGAGAATCGCCTGTGCCTTAATGAGTTGAGGAATCCGCTGTATCTCCATCGTCATGGCTTTAGCGTGCTCTTGTTATGGAAGCCTTGCTTTCCAGTTTGCCCATTTTAGCAACCAAAACTCATTTGACAACAGTGGCTTTATTGTCGTTGAGGCTACTGAACCTTTATTTCAGCCCCATATAATAGTAGTGGATAAGATATCGTCCTGATATACTTCTTTATTATTACGCGATCCTTAATATATTGTATATCTCGTTTTGCCATCCATCTCAGTCCAGCCTCACGGGATGACAGTTTTTCAATCTGCAGATTAAATCGCAGTTTGGGTCAAATGTCACACCCAGATCAGAATCAGATGTAACCTGAGGAATATGTGTATTGTACTGGATAATGTTTCAGAATATCAGGTCCTTAAGAAACAAACTTAATGCACTGGAAGAGATTCTATTATCAAACTTCTTGTGCCTCGCTGAAACATGGCTAGAGCCAAACCAGACGGATATAAGTTGCTCCATTCTCGCAGGTTTTCATGTACTGGCCGCCTCTCGCGATAACGGCAGAGGGAGGGGGTGGGGTTTGGTAGAGTTGTTCTAATTTTCAATATAGAAAAGTTCTCCATCTTACGCTCTGTCTCAAGACGTCGAAGCCGTAATGGTAGCTCTGAAACATCAAGATACCACTATAGACGTCGCATCGTGTACCTACTTCCAGCATCAACTATGAGGGCTAACGACGTAGCCACTAACTGGTTAATAAATAAACTGCACCCAGCAGTCACCCATATTATGCGTGGAAACTTAATTCTTCCCTCTATCCAATACCACAAAAGTCGGCTCACAGAAGCTCTCCAGTCACTCCAAATCTTCCACGTTAACTACCGGCCAACGAGAAACCAAAACCTGTAGTCTACTCTTTGGCGACATGTCAACTCGAAGAAACCACAGGCGACAAGTTTCAATCTGGCCACCAGCTGAATCATATTTATAACTCTCCTACCCCTAAAAAAAGTTCATTAGTTCCAAAACAAAATCTGTGCGAAAAAGGTCACACAGATTTTGTTTTGTTCTTGGTTCCCCACAATATCTGAATCTAGTGCGCTGCATTGAAGCTGCATCTACTTTCCTATGGCACATCTTAGACAGATGCGAACTGAGCCTCGAAATTGATCTAGTGACCAAATGGATCAATACTATCACCCTTCACACCGCTACCAAGACCGTCACCATCACCCCGCGCTCCAGAGCCTGTTGGACGCTCCAACTCAACTAAAATTTCCACTCCAAACACTACACACGCCAAATGGAAAGCTTCTGGCGGCATCCAAGATCTCATTTATATTCCAGAGCCGAATTCAACAGAAACAAATCAGCGGCAATTAAGATTCCATCTGTATACTTCACTCCTACATCTCTTAGAAAGCTCCTTCAATTTCCCCGGTAATGTTCTCTGTTTCCTAGAATCTCTCCTATCCAAGAGGACACTTGTGCTAAAGATCGGAAAGAAGACCTTTATACGTCATGTAACTGCTGGTGTGTGCCTGCGTGGTAGCACAGTGGTATAATAATAATAATAAGATTCTTTATTAACATAAATTTTATACACTACTGATTCCTTACACAGAAAGCCAGAGGAATCTTACAATTAGTTGTTTATACAAGTGATTTTGATTTATAAAAAAAAATAATAATAATAAAATAAAATAATAATAATAGCTAAATAATAATTAATAGATCAAAGCAAAGATAATAGTCAAAATGTAAAAATGAATGAAGTAGTAATTACAGCGAAAAAGGAATACAAGTTGAGCAGAAACAAATTACATAAGTTAACTAAGATCGTCACCGTCCTCATCCCAACCGGGTGGAAAAGATCCGGGTTCGAATCCCATCGATGACGCGAGGAACTTTTATGGGCTTTTTTCATTCCGTGACTGAGTTAGTTTTTCGGAGGCATAGATAGCAGGGTTCACCCCCCTCCCCCAGAAACTAAGATTTTTCGTCCAACAACACAGGCAATGTGCAGACGCCATAAACATGGTTATATGAAATAACTTCCGGGTGACTCTAATGCAATATATATACATATATATATATATATATATATATATTTTTTTTTTTTTCTAGTAACTGCTGGTGTTCCCCAAGTTAATCATGGTGCCGTGTGTGGTCAACAAATGCAATTGGATCACATATACTGACGATGTCAAGTTCCTTGACATCGTCAGCATATGTGATCAGCTGCTGAGTGGGATAGAATATCGGCACTCAGCAGCCGAAAGCAAATCAACAGGAAACTACAGTACATACGTGAGTACCTCAACGTATTCAACCTTCAAATCAATCCTCTGAAATCACGACAAATCATTTTCTCGCTAAAGGGCAGCCCATTAATTTTGGAGGCTGCGCTCAATGGCTCCTCAGTTCCAAGTGTTCAAACTCACAAAGATCTGGGAGACGCTTTCGACTCAAATCTATATTTCACCGATCACCTTAACCTCATACAGCTGCTCCACACCTGGTAAAAAGATACCGTATATATCCGACAGTACTATACACTTCAGAGATATGGGCTTCGGCTGCCGAATCCAACCTTAAAAGGATAATTTCTGCCGAATTCTGGCAGTTAAAATGGGCCAACACCAAACTCCACCTTTATCCAGTTTTCAGACCAACTGGTTCAGTTAGCAGCTGCCCTTCAACTGCATAGGCTCCTATCCTACATCGAAGAAAGAAGGTTGCTATTCACAATCAAGATGGTCACGGGTAAAATTACAGAGCCGAATTTTTGGGATCACTGCTGTTGGCGCATTCTTCTCCCTTATCTCCGGTCTTCAGCACAGCTGCTAACAGACCATAACCGGCTAGTACTGATCGACAGATTCCTGCCAAAGTAGATGGTGGTCTCTAAGAAGTGGGAAACAACAAAAAATACAGAAAGGGATCCTCGTTACATTAAAAATTTCAAACTTTGCCTTGCAGTAGCGACACCCGTGACTACCACAGATGTGTCCTCCATGTGCTAAACGCCGTGGGCACATGTGACCACGCTTGTCCAGCTTGCCACTCGGCCACTTCATTAATATCTCATTGCAAATTTGTAGTTACGGTTAATGTAATGATTCAATTATTTATTTATGTATTTGTTGCATATATGTATGGGTATGTATTATGTAATATGTATGTATTTCTTAAGTCGCTATGGATGTAAATATGTATTGTAAACTCCTGGCACCACCATTCCGTGACGACGGGATTAATTGTACGCAATTCCAACGCGTGGTATAAGATTGGTAATTACTAAAGGTAAAATTCTGTGGAAAAACACCTCGTAAAATCCCCAACTACATTTTTACTAAATCAACTTCGGTCCTGTCTACCTGTTTGAAACTTATAGCTTCAAATTAGCTGACACCACACTGAATGACAGAACAAGTTCGGTTGTCTTATTGCATTAGGTATCCATACGTGGAAAGTTCGATAGAACATTGTAATTTTATTCTTGCACATTAGCATGCGAAGTTTTAAACGTACACACTTTCTTTAAGTCCCACAAGCAGCTAATGCATGCTAACGGCGCTTTCGTTCGGGATGGTGAAAGCGAGGGGATTATTTAAATGGAAACATATATTACCAAGAAAGACACCGTGGGTGAGGATCTACAGCCACGAATATTTTCTCAAACTGTCCTTTAGTGAATTTGCTTATGCAGAATTTTTCCGAACAGATTTCTTTAAAATACAGTTCCTAAAGTAATGTGATGTTCACGCCTGAAAATGTAGTCTCATTCCCATAGTGCCGTTACTGGTTCAGGCAAGGCTCTTGTTGTCATGCTGCACACCACATTATCAAAATGACTTGCAAGACTAATGTACACTATTTGCGTTCTAATACTGTTATGGTTTGATTGTTCTCCTCGGTATATTTAGAAATATGTCTATTCTTCGTGCATACCAAGTGAAGGATAATCTCTCTCTCAGCTGCCCTAGATAGCATACACATACAAAACATGGACCGGTTGCATACCATATAATCTCGTCATGCGGTTTTTGTCTGAAATTGTAGTGGTTGCGAAGTCTGACGATTAGCAAGTACTCAGTTTGCCCGACTGCACCCCCCCCTTTCCAATTAAGTGACTCTATCACTGTTTTTCCATTCCTTCTCTGCCAGCTTTGTGTCGCTTAAGGAAAGAATTCAATTCTTTATTGACTCCACTTGTCATCTTGTTGCTGTGTTCTGAAGGGACACACTTATTCTCGCCGTTCTCCTTCTATTAAATTGTGTTCCTGGTTGTCATAGAGACGGCACTGCTTTGTGGAGAGCGTGGGCCGCCGACTCCCTGTAGCTGCAGAGATATACTTTCACGTGCATCTTCGGAAATCTTGCGTCTGTTGGCACCGATGGAAGAGTAACTTGCATTGCGAATCCCCGCGAACACGAAACGTTCCACGCTGGATGGCATGCAAAAAACAAACACACCTGTCAAAGAGATCCCTTGTATTGCCGGCAATATGGAGGAAGTTTCGGAAATGGACGCCCAAGAGGACAAGCACAATCGACTGTACGTTTGGCGACGAAGATCGTTTGTCAACAGCGTCAGACATCACCTTGTCCAGCGGAGAAGGAAAAACAGTGTGTCGACCGAGAAGTTTGTCCTGCCAGCTCCCAGGAATCTCACCACGTAAGTACAGGTGTATAGCCAGGTAAAATCTTAATGGCGTGGGTTCGAGACGAGGGGCAGGCGACTCTAGGTTACCTGTAAACATGGCCGAAAACATCGTAGGAAGTTCTTTATGGATATTCTGCATGAAATTCAGGTACAACCTCCTACTGCTGATATACTTGACATACATTTTTTTTATATGAGAAGTACGAATAATAGCCTACTATTTTCCGCTCTCCCCACCCCTCTGCCCCTCATTCAATCACATGTAAGTATATATCACAATATCAATCCTTTAAATAGTCTTTCATTTAGCAGAAGAAAAAGCACAACCCTTTTTTGTTACTGGGATTAATAGTGAAAAATCTTATTACACTAAGAACAGCTATCAATTATTTTCTATCAAAAAGTTTGTATTATACAAACATATCTACTGTTGCTAGGTGTTGTAACTATAGTTAGCAACATCATTTTTTCAAATATTGCTATGAGTTTCAGTATCTCGTTGTATGAAATTGCTCGCACTGTTAAGGCATATTTAGTTGAATCAACTGTAAATTGATGCGAAATATTATTATCTAACGAGTTCTTGTTTTCTTTTGATAATTTTTTGTCTCTCAGAAATTCGCGGATCGTTACGTTCATGAATATCTGTGAAGCAGCACTAAATGCGAAGGTCGTGGAAAGATTCCTGTGCTCTGGAGCAAGGAGCTTTATAAAAAATTTCTACGATCAACTTTTTCTAGGAATTGCAACGTAATTGTATGTTGTAATTTCTGCTTAAAAGTATTCAGATTCAGAATAAACTTAAATATACCAAATGGTAACGGTGGAAGAGAAAGGGGTTAAGTCTTTCCTATTAATTCTATTTTTAACAATTATGTTTATCGCTGTCATTGGAACGTTTACTTGTTTGTTGTCTACGATATCACTGCAAAAGGGTTTTTAAAAGCTGATCCTCAAATGCTTTAAATGGTATTTGTATGAAGTGTTGCCATAACTAATGAAACACGCTTAAGTGTGGTCAAATTTTCATATTCCAAAATACTGTATTTTTCATATTCACGACTTTTAATTTAAAAAAAAAAAACACACTGGGCTTTTTAAAGGAAATTGTTTGGAAGAGGTTTTATTTGAGGAATCCATTGAACACGATTTTTATATTGTTAATCGCGAATGCTGAAAGCAAAAACAGTTTATATTTATGAAGCACGAAAAGATATATACAAGATTAATGAAAGCTACTGTAAAATTGATCTGAAACATTTGTTTCACTCAAAATACAGTAGACTCTCGATTTTCCGGGATAGATGGTAAATCAAAATTCCCGGATAATCGGGCCCAAAAACTTTTCGTAAAATTCTACCTTTGAACACTCTCAACAATTGCTCATCTTTACTCGACTTTTGTATATTCTTAATTTTAATTGTCTGTTAAATACTCTGGACTTCATTAGTTTTTCATGTGCATGAGAAACATCTTCTTACACTCAGGATATGGACTTATTTCATTGGTAATATATTTGGACTGGTTTATCTGTGAACCTAGATAGGCGAAATTCTGAATATGCTCGAGAGAAGCCGCTGATTGTTAAATTCTCCCACTGTCTTTTTGCCCAGTCCAGTCACTTCTAAATTTCTGACTACCGCCTCCAAAACCAAGTAAAATAACACAGTAAAGAGTGCATCGCCTTGTCTGACACCAGCGTTAGTCAAAGGGAGTCGTCAACTCGCCAATGCTCTTCTCACCACTGCTTTAGAGCCAGCCAGGGTTGCTTTCACGAACCTAACAGTCCTTGCAGGTATGCCCAAGAGAAGGAGATCATTTGTCATTTCTTCTCCGTTAAGGGAATCAAAAGCTTGTTTGAAATCTACATATAGGTTAAATAAGTGTATATTATACTCAAATGCTTTTTCCTGTACACTCCAAGTAAAACCAGTTTATTTCTGTCTTTTTAATTTCGTAGAACAGTATGGCAACCGAACGATGCTAAATGAATCTGATACATTTTGTTGTATTTGTGGCAGCTTTATTTGTAAGAAAAGAGAGGAAAAACATTTATAGAATTTGTTAAAAATGCCTATTGTTGTTATTTTGGGATTAAATTGGTGACCAAGGAAGTGGGCACCAAACAGTCTTCTTTTCTGTTTTAAAATTTGCGGAAATTGATTCAAGGTAAAAAAATAAAAAAATATATATAATACTTGGCCCATTCCTATGGAATGTGGTCATGGATGAGTTCCTGAACCGGGCCGTGTTTCCACACAAGCCTTCGCAGATTACCTGATTCTGAGAGTCACTGGAAACTCCAGAGGTTCCCTCGAAACAACAGCCAATGAAGCCCTAACAAAGCTACAAGAATAGGCTGTCCTCCACAAACTTCATATACCCCCTGAGAAAACCACTTCAGTTCTACTCAGAGGGACCTTTCAAATAAGCACGCTGCCGCAGATTAAAATTGCTGGCAGAACCATCAAACTGGCAACTGATCTGAAGTACTTTGGGGTAATTCTCGATCCCAAGCTTACGTTTTACCCGCATCTAGACTACCTTCATCGCAGGAACTACACCGCAGTGGTAATGAGGATCAGCAGATCTGACTGGGCTCTCAATCGCCGCTCACTGTAAATGCTATACAAATCTGTATTTATTCCCACTATAACCTATTGTGCAGACGTCTGGTATCATCGTGTACTCATTGCTCGTAATCAAAGGAAGCTCACCTCCATTCAGCGTAATATCCTTCTCACTATCACGTGCCTGCTGCACGGTAAGCAACCCAACGCTCCAAGTCCTGGCGGGTATTCTCCCTCTGGACTTGCAGATAATTCGCAAAGGCGTGCACTACCGGCTCGCAAAGTGACTCCCTACCACGTCCCAGATTTCACTATTAACCAAGAAAACACCACCAATAAATCCATCGCTAAAAAAATTCTTACATCAAATAGCCTAGATCTATCCTAAAGCTCCAGCATGGTAAAGCCCAGGTTTATACACCACTTTCCATAAATCACAAACTTGCTTCTGAACATCGTGGATGATCCTCGCGGGCTTTGCTGTGATGGTGCTAGCCCTCGTTGTTGTTTGGTGCATTAGCAACTAAGGCCATATTGCTCCGGGGATATGCGGTGGTCATTCCCTGACCTTTCCGCGTCCTCTGTATTTGGTGGTCACGGGCTCGTACCCCGCTCTAATCAAGAAGCGTGCTATGCATTGCTGCTCCTGCCCACCTGGCTACGGAGGCGCCTGCTAGCCCTCATAAACTTACCATTAAATGTATTCTAATGTCAATAATTTGCCTCATTATCATCATTTTATTTAATTTGCATTCATTTTATTATTAATTATTTGTTTATTTATAGGGTATAACTAAATAAACTAGCTCAGGCTGTCTAAGTTTTTTGGCCTCGTGGCTCACCGGGTATACTTTTATAATGTATATTCTGAAATCTTATCTTCCTTTTTGGCCTAAAGGCTAACTCTGTATGCAAATTAATTTGGTCTTAGGGCTCTATGGTATAGCTTTTATTGTACAATATTGTACTTTAAGCAGATTCAAATCCTTTATCTTAAATCCTTACCTTATATACTGTTTTAATTATTTTACAGACAGCTGTAATGTTTAATCACTAATTTGATGGCATTAATCTGATCTGGGAATCTTTTCCTGCTTTTTATACTTTTCGTGCAGTTCAATTCAAACATTTTCACTTTTACCTTTTATTAATTAAGGCGTTTATGAATGCCAAAAATAAATTTTGATATCATATACTTGGATTTCAGGAAAGCTTTTAATACTGTTCACATGAAAGACTGCTGTACAAATTGGAGAGGTATGGCATTAAGGGTAAGTTGCTACAATGGAGAAAGGGATGGTTGAGTGAGAGACGACAAAGAGTGGTAATCAATGGACTTCGTGGACTGCTCTTCGTGGACAAATGTTATTAGTGGAGTTCCCCATTGTTGTTTTGTATATTTATCAATGATATTGATGAAGGTATCTCAGGTTTAATATCCAAGTTTGCAGATGATACAAAGATTGGCAGGGTTGTTAACGACAGTAAAGACAGTATGCTACTCCAACTGGATCTAGATAGGTTGGGAAAATGGGCTGACAAGTGGCAACTGAAATTTAACATCGACAAATGCAAAGTACTGCATATGGGTAGCAATAACCGAAGAGAAACGTACCAACTGTGTGGTACTACACTCAGGGAAGTGGAAAGTGAAAAAGACCTGGGGGGGGGATTGTGCAGTCAAATATGAAGTTCGCTGAGCAGTGCAGACGAGCTGCCAGGGTAGGTCATGGAGTCTTGTCAATGATGTATAAGAATTTTGCTAGAAGGGACAGGGAGGTGATTATCCCGTTATACAAGGCAATGAGGCCACACCTAGAGTACTGTGTACAGGTCTGGAGGACTCATTTTAAGAAGGATGCTGAGTTGCTAGAACGAGTACAAGGAAGGGCAACAAGATTGATGAGGGAAACAAAGGGGTGCTCTTACCAAGAAAGGCTTCAGTTCTGCAAATTTCAGTGCTGCAGACCAGGCACCTGCGGGGTGATCTGATTGAGATGTATAAGGCCGTGAGCAAGCTGAATGCTGATGGGATTCTTCCTATTGCTCAGACTAAGAACATGAGGGGACCAAGTTTCAAATTGAGGAAAGATAGTTGTAGAATAGATGTGCGGGAATTTGCCTTTAGCCAGCGAGTAGTTGATTGGTGGAACAGGCTTACATCTTTTGTTGTGGAAGCTAATAGCCTAAATAAATTTAAGGCTGAGCTGGACAGGATTTGGAATGAATGGAGGAGTTTTTTTTTTTTTTTTTGGCTGATGCTGCATAAGCTTGCTTTCTTGCATCGTGTGCCATCGTAAGTCTAAATATATATAAATTTATATATATTTAAATATAAAAAGGACTTTTCTTATCCAGATCTGCCATTCGTTGTATGACCTGTGACAGAAATATAAACTGTATTTTATTGAGAGTTCCATCAGAACCTCTCCATAAAATTTCATCATCAGATTATGAATGTAATGTATATGACGACAGTGCCTATTTCGGCATAAAAATGCACGAGAATAAGATAGATGCCAATTATGAAAGTATTGTTGAAAATACTCTCAGTAATTGGGATGTAAGATGAGCTCAACGGTTCATTTCTTGCACTACCACAAATTTACTTCCCTGTAAAATCTTTCTTCCATAGGAGGAGCTGAGGGAGCGATTCCACCAAGATATAAAGGAAATGGCAAGAAATTACTAGGGATAGCAGATTCTACTAATCTTTGGAAATGGAGGCTGCCACGTAATCTGTAAAAGAAACAACAAAACGTTAAATTTGAGACCAAAAACATTTAGAATTTATTTCTAGAAATGTTGTCAGTCTGCATCACGTACACCTATTAATGTTCTTCATTTTCTTCCCTTTGGGTTTTATCTATATTAATGTAAAAAGTTTCACTTTGTTATTTCATAAATGAAACAAAATTTGCAGAATAAGTGCATTTTGTAGATTCCCAAATTGGGAATTTACAAAATTCTCATTTTTCAATTTTCCTACACAATGTTATTATTTCATTAATTAAAAATAATGCCGAATTTGAAATCAGCATAGTAAAATTAGTTAAGTTACCATATTACAAGAGAAACCCCATGTAACATCATAAGCTAAATTTTGAGACCAAAATTTAGCATGGAAACATGATGAAACTATATTTTTTGAAAATAAAGCTCGCATATTTCTATGTATTACGCTTGCCATTGTGGCAACTATTTGCAACAGTAGGAACTTGATAGAAGGGGGACGTTGACATGTGCAGTGTGAACATGAAGTCGCGCAGTGACATTGCATGCAACGTTCGAAGAGTGCCTTGTGGTATGTGAAACGCTTGCTTATGGCATGCAGCATTATTCGATACAACGGTACCAATATATATTTGATTGTGGGTATAATGCGAATAGAATTACTTAATCTTATTTAATTAGACTACACGGAAGTATATTAACCTTTGACTGGTCATATTCAGTTTTTTTTTTTTAAAGGTGCATAAGCAACTTAGGCCTTAGTGTACAAGCTGTGTACAAAGTGTACAATTATGTCTGTGCAAGCTCGTGTGTTAACGGACGATTTGCATGTTGTGCAGAATGAAAAACCTGGAATAACTGACGTGGAAAAAATTCTACTCACTCCGTCTGAGATCACTAACTACAACCCGATTGAAGAGATCTTTAGTTCGAGTTCCATCCATGTTCCGTAGTCATCGATGGGGCTCGAACACGGACCTGTCTAGATGAGTGATAAGTGGCGAAACCACTATACTGTCATGGAGGACTCGTTCAAGTAATCTTCAAGTTTATTTCTACTGATTGTTTACGAATTTTTTTTCCCTAGGTGACTGTTATTTTAAAATATTTTAAATGGAAGAAAGTGACGAATCTCTTCAGGAAAGTAAAAGGCTAGTCGCCTTTTAGAACGAAGAAAGAACGAAGAAAGCGTTGGTTGGTTGGTTGGTTACAGCATAAGAGTTTAGAAAGGAATAAGAACTTAAAAAGTGCAGAACGAATAGGTACTGTAACAGCAAATGGAACCATTTGCTGTTACATGGTTCCATTTGCTGTTACAGTACCTATTCGTTCTGCACTTTTTAAGTTCTTATTCCTTTCTAAACTCTTATGCTGTAACCAACCAACCAACCAACGCTTTCTTCGTTCTTTCTTCGTTCTAAAAGGCGACTAGCCGCAAATGGAACCATTTGCTGTTACAGCAGTGAGCAGTGAGCAACCGATTGCTGTTAGTCTGCAACTTTTTTGCTGATGATGATGTTTTTTTGAATCGGTTTTATGATTTCCTCCCTCCCACATGTTTTGATATTATTCCACCGTTGATAAATTTTCAAAAACTTCAGTAATAGTCTGTCAGTAATGTAAATAGAGCGTATTTTTATAATGAAGAATGGGAATTTATCTGGACCTGCTATTGGCTTGTTCGGAAGTTTATTGACTACCTCTACGATATGATACGATATTTGCTGACACTAAAATACTTCATCGGAGGTTTTAGAGTCTTATTTTGTGAGAGACATGCGTATATCGTATTTCTAAACTCTTCCTGAATATAGCATAAGTTTATCCTTGAAAGGTGCCTTCAATCCTTTGTCTAGTCTGATCCTATTCAGTGCAGTCTCATCTTCTTGTTTACCTTCAGGGAGATGGATCTCCTCTTCTTATTTTCTTTCAGATGGGATTTCTCTCCTGTCTTCTTCTATTTTCCAAATAAGTATTGATTCTTCCTCAAGGCGACTTTAGATTCGTTGTTAAACCATATATTTCATCAGTTGGTCAGCCAATCCTCTAGTGATATCCTAGAGGCACAGCTAATCTTCTGAGATAGTTACATTATTACCATGCAGCTATTTTCATATACAACCATATAGAACTTGCAAAGTCTGACTGAAGCACGCTTCTGACTAAAAGGCTAGTATTAAAAGTTCTTCTCGAATTAAAGCACAGCAAGATCAATAAAGACGGTCTTTTTAAAGGTAAAGGCTTCTTGTTAAAAACATTAATTAACGTAAAGATCGATTTTCTGACTACTAGTAGAATCTACCACATTGCAGTTACAGTGTGGTTCACTGTTCCTAATTGCATGCACGACAGGTCACATGGAACTGTAAAGAGACATACACGGCATCGCGCCCTCGTGAGTAGCACAGTTGGTAGGATCACCGTCCTCCCCACACTGGGTTCAAAAGATTGAGTTCGAATCCCGTCGATGATGGGAGGAATTTTTATGGGTATTTTTCACAACGTGGCTGAGTTAGTCTGTCTCAGGCGAGGGTAGCATGGTTTTTTCTCCCGGAAACTCGGCTTTTTTCGTCCAGAAAACAGAAAATCGACCTCAGGACACATGAAAACAATTTACAAACAATATACACGGAGCAACATGGCCTTAGTCGCCGATGCTCCTAAAACCCAATAACAACCAACACAGCATTGCGAAAACTGCAACCTCCTTTATCATGAAAGGAACTCAACATGACCCACCACTGATCGACATTCTCCAGGAACTGCCACAGTTCAACAACATAGGGGCAATTAATCTTTCGTTGGTCCGTTTCGTTGCACATGCATAATGAGACAAGCTAGTCAAAGCCTCGTCATCTGTTGATGATAGTGCGAAAACTTGACCCAGAAATTACACTTTGAAACAAACTGCCTGTCATCCAAGTGCCAACAGATAAAATAATTGCTTTCATTAAATTGTTGCTCGATGGATGAATGCTGATTCACATACAGAAACAAAAAGGGTTTGAACCTGACTTTATTTCATGATGCATCTTGTGATATTTATTTCATGATGCACCTTGTGATATCATTCTCAAGATTACTCCGAGGAATAATAACTGAGAATTTATGACGTCCTGCTTTCTGACTGTAACAGCTTACCATTATTTCGGGTCTTTTTGAATCTTGTTGAATTGAATCTTGAGACTGTCATGTTCTTCAATTTAATCTCTCTCTCTCTCTCTCTCTCTCTCTCTCGTTTTATTTGTTAGGAAATCCCGCATCTTTAATACCCCGTAAGTATCCAGCATTGAAAATAATTCTTCGCGAAGGATGCAGAAATTTCGTACTTCAGATTTCTTCGAATCTAGTGAAGCTTGTTTACCTTATGCACAATATGCAGTGATTTTCAGTAACACTACGTGATTGTAGGGTGATTTCCCTTATGGTATGTGAGTTGCGTGCCCTTTGAGGTATTACGAATTGTGGTGAGAGGTACTCCAATTATAATTAGCCAGAGGGATTAAATAATTAATAACCCCTCTGACCTTATATGGACGTCTCGGACTCTAAAAAAAATTTTATATGACTTTAGATAGTTTACATTCTTTGATTACTAAAGGGAATCAGAATGATCACGTAATGGAAAGTAGCAGGTGAACTGCCACTTCTGGTTTTCATTGTACATTGCGAATGGTGACCCAACTTACAGTCAGCCACATCCTTCGATTCCATCACTCTATCTGTAAAATAGGCGCCTCCGTAGCCAGGTGGGAAGGAGCAGCAGTGCGTAGCACACGCTTCTTGATTAGACTGGGGTTCGAGCCCATCACCACCAAATACGGAGGATGCGGGAAGGTCAGGAAATAACCACCGCATATCCCGGAGCAATATGGCCTTAGTTGCTAATGCTCCTAAAAACCAAACAACAAAACAACAACAACAAAACTGTAAAATAACTGTAACGCTACTCTTAGGTAGCTTTGCATCTCCAATATACAGGAACTGTTAACTGCATATTCTTGGAAATGATGCTAATCTGAGCTTTTTGCTACCTGAAGTGTATGTAACTATAATCGTCTTTAACCATCGTTTGAAAAAGAAAAAAAAAAATCATGTACAGATATTATACGGAAGTCTGAACATTCATTTTTAATATATTGTATAGTTTTTTCCGTACAATAGAGACTCACAATGATGGCGGGTAATAACGACTAAAGCGCCACTACTAAAAAATCTTTCTGTACTCGGATGGAAACTCTACCTATGACTTTGTTACAGAATAGTGTGAAGAACGCCCCTCAATGAAATGACAGTGGGAAGAATTTTCCGTTGTACTTTGTTCAGGAGTCACGTGCCAGTACAGCACGCTCATGCCGTCAACATTGTAGCTGTACCCGGTCGTCATGTTGCCCCTCTGTAGTATGATTACACCAAAAACGTCTCAGCAATTCCCGAAGCGTGTCAGTAGTCTAAGCACGCTGTCACACTCCAGGGGTCTGTTTTGATACCGTGCCAGTCTCCGAATCCACCTGCTGCAGGTACGTTAGTTCCGCTTGTAACATCTCGAACCAGACTGGGAGTAGTTCGCATTTTGTGAATTTTTAAGTAGATAGGTGGTTGAATTCATAGTTTTAACAATTTTTCAGTACAACTCTCCGAATTCGTGAGAATTCGGAGAGTTAAGTTTTTATCCATTTTCTATTGTTTTCCTGTATTGCTTAGAATTATTAATTATTGAAGCTTCCCCTCCCCCTTTACACCGTTTGTACAAATTTTGGTGATTAAAAGAGTAATTTGATGTTGGGATGAAACAGATTTAAAAATATATATATTATATGCGCAGTAAATAAACTGCGACGTGCATTTTTTTTTTTTTTTTTTTCTTACTATAGTTGCCTTAGCTGACTCACAATATGATACGAGTTGAGCGGATTTCATAACCACTTATTGGAACCTGCAGTTTACGGAAAGTAAAGTGCAAGGACGCACTATTCTGAAACAAAAAAAAAAGGTGTATATGTAGCTTATGACATTTTAGGACAAATATAAAACTACATTAAGAATGCTGACAGAAAATTAACCTTGTAGAAAATAAATAATCTATAATAAATAATCGGAAGAGAAAACAAAAGGAGATTACGGTGCTTTGTTTCTCAATAAACCGAATAATCATATTCTATAATCTTTCAAACGTGGCGCATCCCTTCTTAAGAAGTTTTTATAACCAGACAACTGAATGTTCTTTAAAGTATTTCCAAGAGTCTACGTTTTTGGTATCAAGCCCTTCCTTCAACGTGTTTTCCGTTTCAGCTCAATTATAACCAAAGCAGAAGAAATCTCCAAATAGATACAAGTTATAAATTGCTGAATTTATAAATTTACCGATTCCAGGCATATATATAATGTATTAATAACAAATGGTTGTAGTGAATAGTAACGGCTTGAAAAGAATGATAATTAAAAAAATTGGGATGGTTTATGGACAAGGGGCACTGCTAGTAATAGCAGAAATACCCAACGACCATAATGGAATATAGATAAGTAGATTACAGTATGAATGGAGAAATGCATCAGATATAGTAACAATGGAAAAAATTAAATAGATACCTGTAAAATAAAATTAAATGAAATATAAAATAAAATAAGTAAATAAAATAAAAGTTATTTATTTAATTTAATTTTATTTTTACTCTACAGGTACCTATTTAATTTTTTCATTGTTACCAAATCTGATGCGATCAGCATTTTTCTATTCATACTCTAATCTACTTTTATATATATATATATATATATATAAAGAAAAATGTGAAAAAAGCTTTATTTCTTCATGTCATATTTCATAATGTAGCAAATTCCCCGATGAATTTGCTACTTTGCATCGTTTGTTGTAACCTTTATGCGAATTGTTCACAGTTAGTTTGTAGGTATTAACGGGCATATCATTACATTACAATTAAGTGTATTATGATTATTAATTTTCATTCAGCTCTTTCTTCGAGAAGTTACATTCTAAGCGTTTTTTTTTTTTTTTTTTTTTTTTGTCAAATGTTTGTCTAATACTTCGCAGAACTAGTTTTCATTGATTACAACATTCAACACGATTGCGAATATGCTCGAACTTGTAATAAGTAATGGCCATATGACTATTTTTAATTCAAGGTACTTTTTTTTTATTTTTGCTGTTGTTAGGGCGGCACCTAGAACGAGTACTGCAATTCGAGAACGTACGCCATTTGGAGTATTGCAATTCACCCCGTTAGTAGAAATGTCTGAGTGTGATGCGAGTTCTCTCTCTCTCTCTCTCTCTCTCTCTCTCTCTCTCTTTTTGTTTTCTCTTTTTTATAACTTATTTTAGATCATGAAGTGGAGATTCGGCCGCCGTAGCTGTTGTTGTTGTTTGGTTTCTAGGATGCATTATCAACTAAGACCATATTGCTCAGGGGATATGCGGTGGTCATTCCCTGACCTTTCCGCATCCTCCGTATTTGGTGGCCCACGGGCTCGAATCCCGGTCTAATCAAGAAGTATGTGCTACGCAGTGCTGCTTCTGCCCACCTGGCTACGGAGGCGCCGGCCGCCGTAGCCGCGTGGTGACTTACGAGGGTGCATGCATGCGTACATGTGCGTTGAGTTACCGTTGTTCAAGTCGCGTGACTGCTAAATACGGGGCTCTTTCTTGTATTCTCTCTATTTTGTGAGCTCCTCTTACTGTGTGGTCGTCCCGAAATACAAATTTTATTTATTTTTACTTTGAAAAGTTTGAGTGACACTAATTTATGGGAGGTGAAATGGATGCATGTTGTTTAGTGCTTGAACAAAAACTTGAAATATTCAAAACTTTGTCTGTTGATGGTGTAGACCAGGAGGGGCCAGCTTAATTTGTGATGCGCTCTCCTTTTTTTCTTCAAAATGTGCCGCGATCTACCATCTCAAGAATTTCATTGCACATGGTTAAAAAAGTTAATCAACACAGGTTGTTTATAAATTAAAATTAAATGAAATTCAAAATTCTTATTTTAAATTGATTGGTATTTAAATTCTTAAATTATGTGAAGTTTGTGTCTTCATGTCATCTTCCAAGCTTTCAAAATCGGAGATATACTGTGAAAAGGCCAACCGTAAAGAATCTTCTGTATGCAAGTCCGTAAGAGTAGAGCTATTCTTCGTCTTTGTTTGTTTCAAATACGAAAATGCCGATTCACATAGATATGTGGAACAAAAACAGAAATTTAAAAGTTCACTGCATTTTTTTACATTTGGGTACTTTTCTCGGCAAACGTATTTCCAAAAGTCTTTTTCTGATGATCTGGCTTTTCGGAAGATATCGCTTTGCAATGTAATAATTTTATTTTCAAGTAATATTTTCTCCATGTGAAAAATTTCAGCGATTTTTTTCTGAAATTTGTTTCGTATCTTAGTCGATATTAAATGGGTAAGAAATATATTGAACAATGTCTTCAATTGTTTTAAAATCATCACTGAATCTAGTTTCAAAATCGTCCACAACTTTCTCAATTTCAGAAACATATTTCTCACAATTAAATTCAAAAACAGGATATTTTTGCAAATGATCTTGGAAATGATCTTGCAAAATGATCGAATTTTTTTCTTTGAGATCCTTAGCCATTGCCAAAAATTAATATTTATATGCAGAAATACTACTAATCATGCCACGCACATTTTTATTTTTTTCTTGTAATTCCCAATTCAGATCATTTAATTTACGGGTAAAATCAGCCAAAAAAGCCAAATCACACAACCACTCCATATCGTGCTTCTTTGATCAACAATTTTTTAAATTTCATTCGAAATCTCTGTAGATACTTACTCCGACTCAGCCGTCTCACATCTGTGTGTAATATCAGATCTGGTTCATTTTCATCGAGATTTTGAAAAGTCTCCATTGAAGAGATTGTCCTCTGATGGAATTCACGATTTTGAAAGCTATGTCCATAACACTTTTAGTATTTAATCTTTTGCTGGCTAACACTTGTTGGTGGATGATACAGTGGTAACTCAAAAAATCTGAGAATTTATCATCTTTTTGGCACAATGCGATGAATCAGTTAAGATGCCCCGTCATTGCTTTAGTTTAATCTGCTGTTATTTATACGAGCTTAAATAAAGTTTTTTCAATAAAATTTTTGAATGCGTTAAATTTATCAATACCTCTAGTTCTTTCTTTTAACGAATCCATACCCAGCAGTTCTTCTCTAGTGGCAGAATCATCGAAGACCATACGAATAAAAATGAGTAATTAAGGGGTATCACTGAACGTCTGTAGATTCATCCAGTTATAAAGGAAAGGACACACAATTAGCAATATGAGCACGCAATTGTAAGCTCGCATTTTTACTCATTTTTTGATGCGTCGCATCACAGTATTTCGAGATAATTGCAGATCTTGAAGAGCACTTTTAATTTCATTTTTGTTCTTAAAATTTTCAAAAAGAGAATCAGTTATTTCTAAAAATGCGTCTTTGATCAATTGACCATCAGAAAATGGTTTTAATTTTTTTGCAAGAAGACTCGCTTTTAAATGATGCAACAGTTATTGCTTTAGATTGTAAATTAGGTGTCTCGAAGAAAAAATTTTGTTGTGCGAATAATCTGGATCTAAGTTCTTTTAATTTATTTTTTCTAAGGTCACTATTAGGTGGAAAATCCTACTGGTATTTACCATGTGCCTTTCTAAATTTCCTTTTTTGGGTATAGCCACGGAAACATTGCAAATGAAACAACAACGTTTTTCATTACAAAAAAGTATTCTAGTTCCCACTCTTGATGACAATGGTACGTTTTGCTCTTTTTCGTAGCATTAATTTTAAATCAAAGGGTATTAAATTAACGTATAAATACTGTCCAGTCATTAATATTAAGTAAGCTAAATAAGAATTCGTCACACTATGCTCTTCCCAACGTAATTGCCTAAATTTTCATTAGATAAGCTTAGCTGTTGCGCGGCGACAAGAGTAGTCACGTGGTTCAACGGATTTGTAATAAGCGTGTGCAGTGGGGGGGGCACAATAATAATAACATTTAGATTTTGATTAATCTATTTTTTATATATATTCAAAATTCGTCGTGATCGACCGAAATTAAAGCCGCGATCGACTTGTTAGCCACCCCTGGTAGACAGTTCCTGTAATGAAATGATCTCGATACTGAACATAACTCTACGCTTCCTTAGCCGAGTGATCAGGAGCGGGAGTGCAGTAGCACGCGCTCTTTGAGTAGACCGGGGTTCAAGCCCCTTACTGCTGAATACGGTCGATCTACCCACCCGCAATGGACCAGCGTGGCCGATTATGGTCCATTTCCCTCAGCATGAATTGTTGAGGAGGCTTCCATCCTGCAGTGGGTTGTAATGGCTGCAGTTTACCTTTTTACTGAACATAATCATTTTTAAAACTTTTTTTCTTTAAAAGGCTGTGTTTAAATTGTAAATAATTATTAGTCTTTAGTTACAATCTAGGCGTACCCTGAATGAACTCATCATGCCAGCGTATCATTATTTTAGCAAAGTATGCCTCTCTCTCTTCTATGAATAATCTTTAATGTAGAGTTTTCTCCGATATGATTCTCCCTGACCAGCTTCTCGGTTATAAGCTGGTCGGAGAGCTTAAGGCAATTCTTGACTAAATGAAGTTTTGGTTCTCACCCACGGCCAACAGAGCTTGGAGCATTACTTGAAGATTATATATAGATCATAACAGTGACCGTTACATAAATTGCATCACTGAAATTTTCTCCCAAAGCAAGCGTTACAATCGAAATAATTGCCCCTATAGTCTGAAATATGTTATACGCTGTAAAATGATTATGCATTTTATTGATAAGAAAATAAATTAAAGAATTAATATTGAAATAGGATGATGGGGAGAAATACCAGCAACAAACAAATACGTTTGTGATACCATTAGGTCTTCCATAACAGATATCAGTATTTTTTGACACACAATGAGCTTTAGTTAACCCCTTGAACCTCTGTGGCATGGAGTGTGTTAGATTCTTGATATAATCTCTGCTTAGTTCAGGTCCCAGATATTAATAATGGTTTCTTGCAATGTTATATATATGGCTTTTTAGCAGCAATTTTCTGTCCCATAACACTCCAGTAATTTTTCAGTTGGGTTCAATCGGTACTGCTTCCTGCAGTGTGGCAAGGCCCAGAATCACGTTGGAAAATACAATTTTCTGTTCCTAGAAAGAGGTCTCTAATGACGGGAAGATGCGTCTCCTTTAGAACTTTCGTGTGGCAGTGACCATTAACAGTACCATTTACAAAATGTTGCTCCTTGCTCGTTATGCATCCCCCAAACCATCTGGCCCAATGGAAATTTTACTGTTTATTGAATACAGTCATGGTGATAAGCTTCGTTAGATCTACGCTGAACGTTTACTATACGATCCGTGGAGGTTAAATTTGGATTCATCAGAGAATGGTACAGATTCACATCGCTTAATTGTCCAATTAGCGTATCCTTTAGTCCAGGTTAGTCGTTTTTAACTCTTGGATTTTGTCGTTGAGGGCTTCTTACGAGGTCGATATGCCTTTCTGAATGCTACAAGTTGTTTTTGTCGGAGAGTTCTATCATCATTTGCGTTTACTCCAGTAAGTTCCTTCCATGGATTTTAGGTCTGTGGAACTGGCATAGACGCGTCAAAACTGTCCTGTGCTGCAATATTTAGTTTCAGTTCGGTTTCAGATTTTCTTTTAACATCTCTGGTCTCACGTTTCTTTTTAAGTAATTTTGACACCGTAGACTGGTTAGTTACACTCTAGTTACTACAGCAAACTTCTGCAGCTGTATGTTGACAAGAAAAGCGTATTTACTGCTAAAATACTCTTTTCTTCCTTGGAGTTAACTGAGTATGTGCCATACCGCTGTTGCATAGGATGTGAAGATAGCAGCAGGTGAATGTTCTTATAAACAAAATGATGCAATACCACTATTACAGAATGAGGATATCGTACTAGCTTTGCAGGATGCTATAATAGTGTCTTGAGGTGATGTAATTTTACCTATAGACGGAGTTAAGGAAATGTGTGACTTTAGGAGGAGGAGGATGCAGTTTATGTGACCGCCGTTGGTTATTCGTTCTAGGCTCTTCCCTGGGATTTGTAATGAGAGACAGTGATGTTACCATCTTTATTATGTTTATTTTACTTCCTTAAATGAAAGACAGGAGAGTAGATAATATAAAAAAAAAAAGTTTTGGGATAATTTTTTTTTTTTTTTTAACATCCAAGGTTTAGAATTACCTAGAGTAGTGCTTTTAAAACGGTTCCGGGGAACTATGATGTTTTGAAATTGTGCTCCGTTATTTTTCTAATTTTTTTCGTCAGATTTTTATTTGATTTGTGTACTGTTTTCAATTACTATTTTCAATTACTATTTTCAATTTACTGTTAAAAATATTCTGTGAAAAATTTACATTTTATAAAAGGTTTCGCAGATGATTTTATGTAATATGAAATGGAAGTATCATTAAAAATATATAATCATAACATGCAGCTTAACGTGAATTCACATACCTGAGCTGATACAGGGTCAATTTTGAGCATATAAGTTCAGGACAAATTGAGTTCAGTATGTCTCGAGCACTGGAGGAAGAAGAGAGTCATAGCAGGAATTGATTGGTGCAGAGAGTCTAGTGAAGCAAATGGAATACCACACCTCTCCGCGATCATCTTGTACGATTGGTGGTCAGAAAATACGTAGACATCGTCTGGATCTTAGGTCGAGAATAAAAGAGACGATATGCAGGATTTCAAGAAAATTTATTCAAGTCTGATCCAATGTTCCGAAGTAAGAGGATTATTAGCAGCATCTGCCCAGGAAGAAGCTTGTAGGAGAGCTCTTTGCGATTCTCGATTAAGTGAAGTTTTGGTTTTGCCTCGATCGCGGAGGAGAGTTGTTCCATTTGCAGATATCCAGAAATTAGGGGAGGTAATCCTGCTGTGAACATCTTGACAGCGGTTTTCTAAAATGGAATTCTAAAATTGTGATTATATCGAGAAGCCACGGGATGATTAGCTGTTTGACCATAGTAAGGTTGTTAGTTGTAACGGGTAGGGGTAGTTGGCGTTTATGGGTGGCCCACTTTAGACCCTTTTGAATTCGCCTGCCAGTATTGGTTTTTGAAGCGCCGGGATATTCAGAAGTCTAGGATTGCAAACTAAACTAGTGAAGTTATAAATAGATTTAATGTGATTTGGTACTTATCAGTGGATCCTGAATAAGCAGGTTGTGTCTCCCCGCCGTCTTTCACTTGTTTGGAGAAGTCTGGGTTTGATTCCCCTCGACGAGTGGAGGAATTTATAAGCTTTTCTTCAATTGAGGCTGTAGTTGATCGATCTCAAGCAGAGGGAAAGTAAGGTCCCCCTTGGTTATACCGGAGTTTTTACCCCTCATAATATGCACATCGGCCCGTGAACACACACATGCACTTGTGCGTTTATAGTACATGTACACGTACGGATATGAGTGACAAACTGGGCTATTGAAGTTGTTATTTTTATTGTTTTTTTAGTTACATATTTTCGCAATTTTATATTTATTTTATTTTTGTTTTTTACTTGCTATGGGACCTAAATTTTAAATTACAAGTTTCTCTTTTAATTCTGATAAAATGTTTTTAACAATTTTAATCATATTTTTTATTATGAGTTTCTTTTTATACTCATAAATTGTGTATTAACGAGCTGTGACTTCTTATTTTTTACAATAACATTGACAGAGTTACGTATATTCATATATACTGTACATATATATATATATTTACTGAGATAGTTTTGTTATTACGAAATATATCACATAAATAAGGTATGGTCGCGCCTTTTCGGCCGAAGAGGCTCCAAAAATATTGTCCAAAAAACAAGAAGCTCCAAAAATATTGTCCCACAACCATTAGGAAGAATGTGACGTTGTTGTCGCGTTTTTATTTCCGAATTGCAATGAGCAGAGGGAATGAATATTTTTTTTCTGTACAGTAAATTTTTAAGGGAATTCAGGAACGACAAGACTTCAGCCTTTAAATATACTCTTGTGTAAATAAGCTGAACGGCAAACGAAAGCCCTTTACTCTAGTTCCTCCCCCCACCTCAGGTTTCCTAAAATTGTCTGTAACTAGTTAACTATAAATTAGCTTTTGACATTGATGCAGAATCTCATTACGAATCTCATTAAGGGTAATCGGCAATTGCTGGTCGTTCTAATGCGCCGTGTTTCATACATTCTAGTTCCATTCCCTACAACAGTGAGGTAAAACAAGTTCGTAGGACAACCGTTTCGTCCTTATATTCATTACACAGTAACAGTTGAATATATTAATAGGCATTTTTTATGCCACGATTAAATTTGAGGACACAAAAATTACAGTAAAATAAAAATGCGATTCACAGGCAGTGGTGCAGAAGAAAATTGGACGGAGGCCTCGAAAAACTGATCCAAAGACGCAGCCGCTCTGGTTGTGGGCCCCTCCTCAATAGTAAAGATATTCACCCACTTCTGGATAGGCGTTGATAAATATCTTCTCGTTACATCATTGTTCATTTCATATCCCCACATGCCAAAAATTCTGCAACTTATACCAATCTGGAAATTTTCATAAACGTTAACTGTATTATTTCAGTTTTTTCACAAACATTATTTACGTACAGTATATTCCTTTTAATAATAATAACGAAACGTGTTTTAAAATTATGTTATTTATTTTATGGTAGAAATTGTTAGGTCATCGACAGGTCCTAACCTCCTCCCCCCCCCAAAAAAAAAAAGAAAGAAGAGAGAGACAGGTTGCAACTGTAATTTCTTTAATTTCACTATTATATCTGCAATGAACTCTTAAAATTCAGCATTTTAGAAACTGGAATACTTCAAAATTCTGCATATTTTACAAATAAATAAATAATAAAAGAAAAAAATATCAATATGAAGAAAATAATCCGGCACTCGTATAAACGATCGCATTTGTCTTTAAGAATCCATGCAAAAAGAAAGAGTGGCGTTTCTTTTTTTTCCCAGCTCTGTCTTATCATGTTATCTATTTTTTCGGCAAGCAGCAATGGACAGTGGTCTTAACTGTCACAAAAGAACAACATTGCCTTTGCTGAGTTGCAAAGACAAGTTTGTTATGCACTATTGCACTATTTTCAAATAGATGGCTCGCTGTTCAGGTAAATTAACCATTTATTTAAAAGACGAGACTGCAATGATAGCCTGTTTCAGGGCTTATGGTCCGTCGTCAGAGTAATCTATGGTAACTGCACGCAAAGTAGTGCAAAGAAGTTGTTCGATATTGGCATGCGGTATATATACAAAATCAGTTTCAAAGTTTCAAACCATGGCAATCCGTTGCAAAGCAAGTTTATTTTGTGAGAATTAAGAAGATGCAGTTTAAATTCTGCTCTTAAAAGCAGACGAAAAGACAAGATAGTAATCATAAATGTTTACTTTTTAATATTTTTAAATTTAATTTTTAAATTATTTTTGTTTGGGGTTAATATTCATTGAAATAGGATCGTTTAAATCTGCGCCCCCATTAAGTATACCTCTCAAAAATTCGTTTATTTCAAAATCCAGCATCTATCAATCCTCAAGGGCGCCGGATTTTACAGAGTTTATTATATTTCTTCTTGTTATCTAATTTATAATAATAATAATAAAATTCTTTAAGTTAAATCGTATACATTTGTGATTCCATTCACAGATAACCAGAGGAATCTTGCAAAACGTTAACTATACTTGTGACCAAGCACAGAAATACAAAGTTCCTACAAAATAATCATTAAAAACAAAATATCAGAATAGAAAATTATCTTAATTAAAACAAACAAGCCTACAAATTAAGCATAACATAAAATGACATCAGCATACTAGGACCCGCACTTGCACGCCTGTACCTTAGATACAGTAAGATAGGCCAAGGTGTCATCTCGATATGACTGCAGCCATTAAAAAAATCTTGGTAAATTTGCAGTTTTGTGCATGTAGTTCACAATGTTGATGTTCTGTTCTGGTTAGTTGGGCCAATCTGTCTTCTGTTTTAAAACATATATTTTTTTTTTTGTTTTTCATAACTGCAGTTTTAAATTCTTTTAGGAGAGTAAAACTTTATTTATGAAACTTAAAACCTTATTTATGAAATTTAAAACCTTATTTATGAAAAACAAATTTAAAATTTTTTAAATCTAGAGTTTTTTTTTTTTTTTTTTGTATCTGTTGTTAACATTGATATGATTTATACCTTTAAAATTTCCTGATTATGATATTTCATCGCTTCTGTTGCATCATGCAATAAAATAAATTCTTGTGAATAGCACAGTGGCCACAATTGCCATTTCTGTCAACAATTGTGGAAAAGGCCTGGGTTCGAATCCGTGGGACAGCAGGAACTTGGGTACTTTTTTCCGTGGGTCAAATTGGTAGGTTTTGGGTTGCTTTATTTTCTTCCCAGAAGCGGGAGCTTTTCATTTTGCAAACTGATCTGAAAATACGCACCATTTACAAACACATCATACGGACGCCTCATAGCCTTATTTGCCTCAGCGTAATTGGTTGGCATAAACTTTTGGGTCTGAATGCTAAATTGCGTCACTGCATGGGGGGGGGGGGGGTCAGATCCAAAAGTTCGGACCTCTGCATAGTTGTCTTTTGCTAGGATTGAGGAGCTCGGTGTTAATTGTCAACGGGTACTCCTGTTGTTTGCACGTATTGTTATTTTTAGTAATATGATTTGCTATTACTAGTCAATATCTAAATATAAAATCGAGAGTCGATTTTATATTTAGATATTGACTTTCTACAAGATCTACAAAAGATTCCGCTTCGATATTAGAAAGGTTATTGCTTTTTCTTTCTTTTTTTTGGGGGGGGGGGATGTTTCCTACAATTTTCTGTTTTGTTAATCTTTTTATCAATTTAGTTATTTTCAGCTGTGCCATATTCCTTCAGCCTGTACAATGTTTTCCTGTAAATAAAAAATCACTGTACACCTGTTTAGCCATCTGGCAGTTCCAGGGGCAGTAACCAATTGGTAATAAATTAATATACGATTTCCTAATGGTAATGATAATTTGAAAGATAGTAGAGTTAAGACATATCTGGTATCCGAGACACAAAGATTTTGTGTTATCCTCTCTCTTGTCGGCAGAATCGGTTTTATAATATATCTCCTTTCGGCGGTTAAATGTCATAGTTCCTTTCCGCGTGGATTTACTCTAGTGTGTTTTTGTGCTTGCAGATGGTTGAATTGCTGCAGGTAGAACAGGTTAAGTACCGGGTTTGTGTGAATGAATTGAATTAACACATTTCCCGTTAGTGAACTGCCGGCGATCGACTCTCTCAGCTAATTAACATTTTTCATTCTTGATTCTGATCGTTTATATTAACAGCCAAGGTCCTTCCACCTTCTTCACGGGGGTTTGTGTGTTATTTTAATATTTCCTCTCCCCCATTTAAAACAGCTTCCAGAGTTTTCCCTAATTTTGAATATGAAAATCCAATTCGCTGATTTGTCATATTTTTTAGCCTCCCTTCTGCTTGTCTTTATCCGTATTCCTTGTCTGTTATTTTAAGTGTTCCTAACGCTGCCATTACGTACCGTTAATAATCGTGTCCAAGCAATTTTACTCGAAGTAACTAGTAATCGAATTAAGTGCATGCCACTCAATCCCTGCTGTCTACGTCAATTTGTCTCGCACCTTCTCCGTTAGGCAACGCTTTACGCCGCCCCTTTGATCCACCATAGGAAGCATAACTTACTGGTGTACACAGACACGCATTCCTCTTACCGCTCTGCTTTGGGGGAAATATTGATTTGCATCCGCTCTACGTTGATCTAAATCGAGTTGCACGTGAACGCGTTCACTCCTGTGACTTGACAGCAGTCGACAAACAAGGAACCGATTCGCGATATTCGTGTACGATTCGTTCCTTTATAGGTAGTTTTGTAAGCTTATCAAATGCCCATTAATCTGGTGTCACCCGAGTTTATTAGGAATTGTAGCGACTTTCTAAGTGATATAATAGCACCTCTGCATTGTTTGTTAAGTGTTAGTAATAAAAAAAAAATTAAAAAGTTAAGTAAATAATAAAGTTTTTTTTTTTTTTCGGTTTTTTGTTCACACTAACTACATTAACTTCAAGTTCTGGTCGCTAAGTGGCACTCTTTTTCCCCCGAGGTTGAGTGGTAACTTGGAGGAGTAAAGCAACACTTCCGGGGCTAAAAAAACTAAAATATGAGTAGTCCTACTCCTCCCGTCTCTGAGATCTCTATGAAGATTTTACTAATAAATTATCTTGTTTATACTCCGGCCCAACCAGGTCAGTGGAGTTTACAATAAATCATCAATAGAAACATCAATCGTATTTAGCAGTCACTGGTTTGAACCCCGGTGCACTCAAAGAGCGCATGCAGTCTCGCTCCGGACCACTCGGCTACGTCAGGTCTAAAAAATGTTCTTGTTTATACTCCGTCACGACCACCAGGTCAGTGGAGTTCACAATAAATCATCAATACAAATATTAATCGTATTTAGCAGTCACGGGCTTGAATTCCGGTCCACTCAAATAGCTGACCATTCACTGAGACGAAATCCTCGTGACTGCCTAGGACTGCTAATCGCCTGAAGACAGACATTCCCTCCATAAAACGAAAAAGAACAGCCTCTACCTCATTTGTAAAATCAGCTTCCTTAATTTATACACTCTACAGAACATCAAACAATTGGAAAAATGTCGTTTTTGTTTTTTATTCTTTGCGGATTGGAAAGCTTGCTCAAGTCAGCGAAACAGTTGCGTTCTGGAGACATTCTTGTGGAAACAAAGATTTCCTGAAAACACTCAGACGCGACGATATGTCGAACGCGACGATATGTGGAATACCCATTACAGTAATTCTCCATAATACCTTTATTATCATGGGGGGTGTAATTTAACAGTTGAACTGCTTGACGTGTCGAAAGAGGAGATCTGCTTGGAACTATCGGACCAGAGAGTGGTAGTCACTATTTAAACGCATCTACGCCAGGAATGGGGTGCTAGTGCTAGAGGAACGTAATCCTTATCGTAATCTACCAACACCTCCAGTATCTGTCTAAATGGGATAAAACTGTCCAGTATTAGGCTGGATTCCAAACTTTCTAAGATGCCAAAAGTATGGCCACTCTCAAACATCCTTGTGGTATGTTTGCCTGTGTGAGATGCAGCTCAAAAGATCACAAAAACAATATATGCACAGCTTCTCAACCAAACTGTTCCAACTGCAGAGAGATGCCCTCCATGGCAGCCTAGTCAGCAGAATACATTTGTCACTCGTTTAGACAAGTCTGGATTCAGTTCCCGTCAAAGACTGAATGAATTTCTACACGCCTCTTCATTCGCCGCTATAGTTAACCGATTTCAGGCGTAGGATGTAGGATTTTCCTCGTGAGTTATTCCAGGTTTTTCAGCCCACGTAGCAGTCGCTTAAAGCATAGGTTTTAAAACTGGGTTTGGTGAGATTTTTAAACGAGAGGTGATTTTTACAATCTTTGTTAAATTTGTTTTTTAAAGAAAGAGGAGTAGATAATGAGAAAAATGGCTGGGATGAGGATTTTTGGTATATTAACAATATTTTAATAAGGTTTAAGAAATATTATATATATAACATTATATTATATATTTCTTATTAAGAAATATTATACATTTCTTAATATGGAATAAGAAATATCAAGTTTTCAAAACTGTCTAGAGCTGTTGTTTTCAATTGGGTTCTCGGGTTCTCCAGAACCCTGGGTTCTGGAGAACCCGAGACGCTATCAGTTTTGTGAGGCTGATAGAAGAAATTGGAATTCTAATATTTATTAGGAATAGTTTACCTCGATTTAGAAAAGGGTGTTTCGCGGCCAAAAGTTGAAAAGTGCTGGCCTAAAGGTACTACGTAAAATAGCCATTAATAGTGTCCCACTTACTGCTCAGAATGAAACCCACTACAAAGTCCTCATAAAGTGATGGGGCGTGTTGTAGACGTTAAACTTCCACTTGTTTTTATTACTCTGCGATTGATTCCGGTCGCTGAATATCGATTTGCCCCTTCCATTCGCAGTTTACTGAGAGATGCCTTTATACTCTCAAATGGCCCTCTTGGAGTTCCGTTTCGTCCTTGCTTAGTTATTTTATGATAAGTAATGCAGTCGTTATACTTATTTATATCAAGCGATCAGAGACACCTGACTGGTGTCAGTATATTCCACATTCATTTCTCCTCCTCACACAGGGTGGAAAAGACCTGAGTTCGGTTTGTCGATGACGTGAGGAATTTTTATGGTGCTTTTTCACAACGTGGCTCAGTTGGTCTCAGGTGAGGGTAGCATGGTTTTTCTCCCGGAAACTTGGGTTTTTCGTCCAGTAAAACAAAATCAACTGCAGAACACACGCAATTTACAGAGATTATATATGGAGTAATATGGCCTTAGTCGCTGATGCTCATAAGATACTATTACAACAACCACATTAATTTCTTGAAAATTTAGAGTTGCAATTCTTGTATTTCCAGAATGGAACCTCATGTTAGAAGACGAGCAGGCATCCTCTAAGTCTCCTAGTATCTCTCCAAGACACAGCCTCTCATCTACAGGGTCTGGATCTTCCCAACATTCCACCAGCAAGGAGTCGACAAAACAAAGGTAACGTTGAATTCATTGTTTCTGTTGCGACAGCTCTTCCTATGGTAAAAAAAATTCACACTATTTTCTTGTCTACTTTCAGTTGGTTCCAAGCTGCAGCTAGTGGAAGTCAAAGTTCTCGAGCTGGTCTGTCGAAATTGGCAAAACTTCTTATCCCTAAAGAAAAGCCACCCGTTGAAAAGAATTCCTCAATGTCTGATAGTCCTCTTGATAGGGAAGTGTAAGTACATGCAGATCCTTTATTTATGTAGCCTTACTTGCATACATGTAAATGGGAGAATGATTATTATAGCTGTTCAATGGGAGTGTCCGTGTGATGACTGAGGCACTACGATGGAAGATCGGATGCAATTTGTGTGGAAAAATTGATTTGTCTTCCTCTGTCACACATTTACACTTTTAGATTCTGTTAGATGTACAACGTTCTGATTGCAGGTCTTGTTTCTCCTGGAACAGAGGGGTATCGAGTATGAAGAAAGCAAGCAGCATAGACAGTCTGTTCGACTCCACCACTGCCTACAACCTAAACATCTCTGCTACCTCAGAAGGAAACATGATCTCATCTACCGCATCAGCTTCTGATGCTTCCGGTACCTTGGCCGTACCCACCTCCATAAAGCTGCTTACATCGTCTCCTAGCGTCCCAGCCAAGTTAGAGTCTCACAAGAAGGAAAACATTCCTACATCTCCCAGTATGCCTAGCAAGCTGACCAAGGAACTGGCAGGTCTGTTGATTTTTGTCTTAGTTTTTAAATGCTTCAAATAGGTTAGACTCCTTTTATTGTAATTGTAAACTTGTGGCAAGGCCTAGGAAGATCTTTTGTTTTAAAGCTTTTCTCCCAATAAAATTTAAATTCAGATCTTTATAAGGGAGAGTATGTGTCCATGAACCGGTACTTGCTTATCGAAGTGAATTACTAGCTTTTAGTCGACTTAATTGTACGATTGCAGACTGCGGCTTTGGTTCTGCAACCGCTCTCTGCACAAAAATATGGTGGAAAGTCTTTCATAATTCGCTTGCTGTATTTGAGATGTTAGAATGGCCAATCCTGAAATTTGTCTCAGCTAAGAAATTTCACATGGCAGATCGAAGTCGTTCCATTTTGGAGAAATATGGACTAACCGTACTGAAACGCAGTTTGGTAAGCTGCATTTAACTTTCCACAGACAACTTGCGTCTCCAAGAGTTTACAGTTAAAGAATATGCATCATTTTTATTAGCGTTGTTCTTTTATATACATCTCTCTCTCTCTCTCTCTCTCTCTCTCTCTCTCTCTCTCTCTCTCTCTCTCTCTCTCTGTGTTAATATGTCACTACGTGCTGTAAACTGCCCAGAAAGAAGTGATAGTGCAGGTTCTACTCGCTTTCTGCCGTTTTTTTTCTGCTTCTCATTTAATAAGTGTGGCACACAGAAAATTTTCTTTCTATGGAAAATCAGGATTATTTTCCCAAAAGTAAACAAATATGTTGCTTAATACTGAGCCTATTTTTTTTTCAGCCTTACTAAACCTATTCTATTTCTCAATATGTCAAAAATAATCAAGAGACTGAATACCACTCTGTTTACCACGCCTAGATAGCAACTTCAAATTGTGCATATTTCCATATAAACGAATGATTATGTTTAATATGCATTTGCATTCCACAACCATTTATATTAAATATTATTGCTTTAAAGTACCTCCGTGTTATGGAAACGCCATTCCAATGCACGTCTATTGAAATTAAATCCTACGTTGATGAATGGGTTGGGTAATTTCTAATTTATTTTGGAGTTAAGAATAATTACGTCTTGGTAGAATGTTTTTAACATAATTCAATATAATTTCGATGAAAGGTTGGTTGGTTAAAGAAGCCATGCCAAGTTTGTTTGTAGCGGTACCTGAGAGATTCCGAGTAGATAAAAAATAGACAGACAGCCTTCATTTTCCGTATAAAAGTACTTGTTTATATATCTCTTTATAGTTTATGATCTAGGTGTATATATAATACCATCATCGTCATCTTCAGCCATTGTCGAAAAATGTGTTGAGGAGGCTTCATCCACTTCAGGATGAAGGCCTCCTCAACACTTTTCCTTCCAGCAACTGCGGTCTTGTGCATTCTGTTGCCATCGTGCGCCAGCAAATTTCCCAATTTCATCGATCCACCTCATCTTTGGTTTTTTCCTTGGGCATTTAGAATCAAACGGTATCCATTTCGTTTGGTCAACTCTTCTTGATATGTGACCTGCCCATTTCCATTTCAAACATTTTGTTCTTTCAATTGATGTTACAGACCTTTGTTGGCGAATCCATGCACGTGTTTTTCGGTCTCTTTTGGTTACGTTTAAACTTTGCGCTCCATACTCCTTTGTGTGGCCCACAGCCTTTGTGAAGCTTTGGCATTCAATCTCCATGTTTCATACCACATGTTAAGATAGGGAGGATATATTGATCTATACATTGATACGATTGTGACAGAGTGGCAAGTTTGTCTTGAAGACTAACCTTGCCATTCCAATTTTATGCGACGTTCAATTTCCATCATGATGTTTCCACCTATTGAAAGTTCCTGTCCAAGGTATACCTTTTCAGTTCTTCTAGTTTGGTTCATCAACGATGATTTTCTTTGGTCTGGTAAATTTGTTGAACATAACCTATGTTTTCCTGATCTTCAAACCCCAAACTTCTTACTTTCGTGCTGGAGTCATTCCATGTTTTGCTAGAATTTTTCTTAATCAGTGGCAAAGAGAGTGGTATCATCTGCAAATCGTAAGCGATTCACGGTGCTCTTCATAGTGATTACAGAGAATTTTAGATTAGAGGGGATTAGTGGAGTAGAGTAGGATTAAAGAGGTTTGAATATTGCTTTTAAATAATTTATTTAGTATATTGTAAAGTATATAGTTTGATTTAAGTTTTTTTCCTATAATAGTTTGATTTTTATAATATAGTAAATATAATTTTTTGAAAGTTAATTAATATTTAGTAAAATTTACAATGGTTGTTATAAGACCCGTCTTGAACACTTAGTCAGAGGGTATCATGGCTCATACGGAAATAGCCAATGGCGATTTCCGGGTGAGTCATAATTTTATACTTTACAGAACCTGTGGCATGTAAATGTATTTCAAAGTCGACTTAGTGGATAATCATAGCTCACCTGGCTATGCTTTTCTTTCTCACCGTTGTACGGAGTGTACCGATCTTAAGTTAAAATTTGGCGAATTGCTAGAACAAATTGAGTTGCTGAAAAAATTGGCGCTTTCCCTCGAGAATAATGTAACTGTGAGCTCGTCAGCTTTTAAAGACACTAGGAACTTACCAAGTGATGCCGATTCGGGCCCCAGTACAGAATAACCAAGTGCAAACTACTGTGGTTCAAAAGTACTTTCAGTGGCGGACAAAAAAAATTGCAGTCATTTTGTTTGTCGCTAAGCAAAGGTTTTGCGTCAGATAACGCTTCTATTGAATGAGCCAGTAATTGCAAGGTATTGCATCAGCCGTTTTTAGAAATACGGCCTTGGAAGGGTATACACGCTCATTAGTATCCTGTTTTGCGAAGGTGTAAGCGATAGCACGCCTACGCGTGTTATCGCTGATAAAATAGGCTGCCACCAGTCAACAGTTTCCCGGGTGCTGAAAAAAATGTGAAACCGGTGATGTGAAGAGAAGACCTGGATCAGGGCGTAAGAGAGTGACTACGCCTTCCCAGGATCAATATTTGAAACGGCTATGCCTTCGTAATCGCCATGCTAGTGGTCCTGATCTAAAACTGGACTTTGAGATGGCCTCTGGTGTTGAAACAAGTGCACGAACTATCCAAAGACGGCTTTCGGAATGTAGTCTGCATGCCTATCGGCCCAAGAAGAAGCCTTTGTTGACCCAACAAATGAGGAAGAAGCGATTTGCTTGGGTTCAAATGCATGTTTCATGGACAAAAGAGCAATGATACCGTCATCTTTTCTAACGAATCGAAATTCAACCTGCATGGCTCTGATGGGAAGCGATATGTCAGAAGACGAAAATCGGAGGCATATCATCCTGACTGCAAAGTTCCCCGCCAGTCAGATGGTCTGGGGATGCATAACAAGCAAAGAGTGGGGCGAATTAAGTTTATTAACGGAACGGTGAATGCAGAAACCTACATTGGTATCTTGGAGCAGTGCCTGAAACTCTTTATGTCCACACAGACATCCAAAACTGCATTTGCATGATTTCTCATATTTCCATTAATTGCGCATTTTACCCTTTGGGAAGATATTTATGGCAAGGAGGTATATCAGGTGGAGTCTTTTTACTGGATTTCATTCACAGAGATATATATCCCTTCTAACAAATGCATTTCGAACATTTCTGCAACCCACAATGCGGCGCAAAACACATTATTTGCAAAAATTCACAAGTGATGCAGTTTTTTTTGCCCGCCACTGTATTTGAATTTAGATAACGATTTTTAAAGCTAATACTTAGTATTCGTAGATCTTACCGTTCGTAACTTGCCACAATTGTTATACGGGAACAATAATTAATGAAGTCACCAAGTCACAATGTCTATCTGTCTGCAATTCTGCCCAGACACGATAGGATTTTTTACTGAAAGCTTTATGGATTAACTCAAGACTTGAAGGACTCTGGAAGGCTTTTGGAGGGAAATTTCTATCAGCTTGGCCCAGAAGCAGAAAAGCAGAGCAGAAAAAGACGGCACGGAAAAGTTAGAGCAATAATCAGTACTGAAGCCTATAAAAGCTACAAAGAGATTTGTAATACTGCTACAGAAAAGGTTAGACTGGCAAAGGCAGATTTTGAGAAATCGCTGGCAAATATAGCAAAGAGTGGGGATAAGGAATTCTTCATATATATAAATATGAAGAGAAGGACAAACCACATCGGACCGTTATGTAATGGACGTGGGAAAGTATTAGATACACCAGCTTATGTTGCAGATGAACTCAACAGTTACTTTGCATTTATATTTACAGAAGAAAGACCCTTTATGTCAAAGAGAAATTATGGGAGTGAAGTTGAAAAATATGTAATTGATATTGAAATTTCACATGATTATTTAATAAAAAAACTTTGAGCCTACGGGCCAGTTAAGGCTCCTGGGGTCGGTGGCATATACCCTATAATCTTATGGGAGGCGGAAAGTGAGTGCATTAAACCACTGAGGCTAATTATGAGAGCACCACTGGACTCAGGAGTGATTCCATTGGATTGGAAAAGTTCCAATGTATGTATCTCCAATACATAAGGGCTATTCTAAGAGTGAAGTGGGAAATTACCGGCCGGTCAGTCTAATTTCAATAGTAGGGAAAATCATGGAGGCAATGATCAAGGATGGAATTCAGGTTCATTTAGATAGAAATGGAATTTTGAGGGATACTCGGCATGGTTTTGTAAAGGGAAAATCATGTTTAAGTAATCTGATTAGCTATTTTGACAGGATCACTCATGAGCTGGATTTAGGGAATAATTTAGGCATTGTTTATTTGGATTTCAGCAAAGCATTTAATTCAGTCCCACATGAGCGTTACTTTATAAGCTGGAACAGGTTGGAATCGCAGGGGAAATCCTTAGATGGATAGCAAGATGGCTTCAGGGCAAGAGGCAGAGTTTTGTGATAAATGGTTATTCCTCAGATTGGATTGATGTAAGAAGTGGGATTCCCCAATGATCAGTATTAGGACCACTGTTGTTTTTTATTTTCATAAATGACATCGATGAAGGGATAGAGGGTGTGACGTCTAAATTTGCAGATTGGTAGAGTAGATAATGATCACCGCCAAGCAGAGCTTCTTCAGAGTGACCTAGATAAACTTCAGAGATGGTCAGAAAAATGGCAGCTATTCTTTAATCCAGTATTACACCTGGGGAACAGCAACCCAAAAATAACATACATTTGGTGGAGTTAAATAAAGTCAGTAGTGGAGGAAAGGGACTTGGGTGTTACGATACGGTCAGACATGAAGTTCTCCGAGCATTGTAGACAGGTTGTAAGGAAGGCCCATGGTGTCCTATCGATGATTTATCGAACGTTTGCAAGTAGGGATAAGGACGTCATAATCCCATTATAAAAGGCTAATGTTAGACTTCACTTGGAATGCTGTGTTCAGTTATGGAGACTGCACCTAAAGAAAGACATTAAGCTTCTTGAAAGGGCCAAAGACGGGTAACTCGCCTGGTGAGATCGCCATATGAGGAAAGACTTCGAATATGTGGATTGTAGAACTTGGAAGCTAGGCACCTTAGATGAGACTTCACTTGAGGTGTTTAAGACGCATAAGTAAAATGAATGAGAACGAAATTTTCACGGTTATAAATGATTCTAGAACTAGGGGTCATAAATGTAAATTCGGGAGGAAACGTATAGACTGGATAGCAGGAAGTTTTATTTTAGCCGGCGAGCTATAAAGTACTGGAATGAGCACCTACATGGGTGGTTCGGGGAAATTGAAAGGTCAGCTGGGGTTACCGATGGGATATGGGAAACGCATAGATTGTATTTCTTTTTCTTTTATTAATTATTTTATTTTTAAAATTTTCTTCCTATTATTATTTTCTTCTTTTTTTTTTTTTTTTTTTTTTTTTTTGGCTGGTGCAGCATAGCATTGGCCACATGGTGTAAGGAAGCCATAGGCTTCCTATGCTTGCACCATCATATGGCCAATGCTAATACTAATTTCCATTTATCTTCAGTCTTTATTATCCCAATTTAGTTTGCAAAAATTTCCTTCTGAACATGCAGAAAATAGTTTTGGGGAGATTGTGTCTCCTTGTCGGATGCCTTTTTCTATGTTATCTGAACTTTATCATCGTTGACCCTTATTGATGCAATCACCCTTTTCATATATTGATTGGAGAATATTGATGTATGCTCCTTCCACACCTTGGTTGTTTAGAGCGTTGATTATTGCAGGTTTTGTGACTGAGTCGAATGCTTTTTCATAGTTGATGAAGGCTATACATAATGGAAGGTTGTATTAATTTTGCTTCACATCCGAACAGTGCAAACTTGCTGTACTGTTTGGACGTGATCCATTGTACTAAAGCCGCTTCTGAAATCTGCTTGTTCTTTGGGTTGTGCCGCATCAACTATTGTGCCTATTCTTCTTGAAAGTACCTTTGGGAAACAACTGACAATAGGCTTATTGGTCGTTAGTTTTTTAAATCTGCCTTGTCACAATTTCTGTCAGTAGAATGGCTTCTGCATTTTTCTATGCTGCAGGTATTTTTTTAAGTAAAAGGAATTTTTCAAGTAGTTTGGCTAGAGCTTTACATTCCGGCTGGTCTCCAGGTTTCAACATTTCAACAGTGACTTTATCGAGTCCTGCTGCCTTACCATTTTTCATTGATTTTATAGCATCTGCTATGTCTTCTATCGTTTCATCATTGATTGGTCTTTTAACTCGAGGTACTCGACGAGTCCATTGGAAACGTCAACCTCTAACTAAGCATATTTCAACGCTTATTAAGCTGACACATTTGCAACGGATCTGTGTTCATCTTCTGACTACAATTTAATGATGAGAATACTTCCCTGCTCTGACTGCAATTTACTTTGTAGAATACTTCCATGGTGTGGAATTCAGCTTTCCAGGTTAGATTTAATTTATTAAAAAGACTTTTTTCTCATACTGGACATTACTGGACATTTTCTCATACTGGAAATTGTATGCAATTTCTTACTAGCTACTTTCCGTAGCAGGGACTCCAAATTCATCATATACGAAATGCAGCACTTTAATGTCTTATAATGGTGCTGGAACATGAAGCGCAGAACTTCAATATCTTGTAATGGAGCGGGAATTATTGCTGTAAGTCTAAATATCTGAACAGTACTGTGATTAGTGCAGGGGATGCTACGAAAGCTGGCCGGGACTGCCTAGTACAATAAATAAATAAAGTACAGTCCAAAAAAAAAAAAAAAAAATTCTTCTACCAAAATTTCTGGTACAGCTTCTGCATCTGGTGTTCGATCCAGTTGTTGTGCTTTATCCTTATCAAGATTTAAATAAATATCTTCCATTCTTTTTGGTATTTGTTTCGTCATCTTCAAGCTTCAAAGAAAACTTTTTATTTATTTATTTTTTTTATGAAAATCCCAAACACAAGAGGTATTACAATCTATAGTGCTTAGTACCGTGCATGGGTTGAGAAGATGAAAGAAGATACTTGTTTAAATTAGACTTGAACTTCTGTAGATTCTAATTTTCAGGAAATACGTATGAAGGAAGGTTGTTTCAGAAAACGGAAGTTGAATGAATAAATAAGGAAGAAGAAAAGTTGCGTTCTGTGAGTTTGAAGTTGGACAGTAAAAGGATGTTGTCTGGTCGCGGCACGTGTTCGGACTGCTGTGGAAGAGAGAGCGGGAGTTATAGAATCCAGTTCAGAAGAACAGTGCCCATGGAAGTATCTGTAGAAAAGCAGAAACAGAACATCCATGAAACAGAGAGTGCAGAGACTCTGTTAGAGATGAGCTATTAATTAACCTAACTGTCCTCTTTTGAATGGAATGTAGAAGCCTGAGAAAGGTTTTGGAGGCACCAACCCAGATTTGGGAACAATATTCCATGGTAGGGCGGATTCGCGATTTGTACAGAGTGAACAGCTGTTTGGAAGAAAAGTAACTCCGAAAACGAAAGAAAAAAAACCCAGTTTTTTAGGTGCAGAGGAAGCAGTATTTGTAATGTGCTTGTGCCAAGAGAGATTAGAAGTCAGGGTAATCCTCAATAGAGATATATCATCTTGCCTAGAAATCGGAGTGTCATCGAAGATAAGAATAGGAGCAGAAGAATCCTTTTTGCGAGATATAAGACAAGACTGAGTTTTAGAAGGATTGAAATCAACTAAGTTGTCTTTGCCCCACTGGAGAATTACCTGGAGATCGGCATTTAAGGAATTGGTAGTGGATATTCGACTAACAGTGTCATAGTTTGAAGCTTTCTGCCCCAAAATTTTTATTAGTTACATGTAAACAAATTTCTAGGTTGGGTTTGCTAGTAGGTCTAGCAAGGTTTTAAGAACACCTGAAATTAAATAAGCGTATTGTATTCTTTATTCGAACAGATTAGAGGTTCATAAACCGGGCTCAGTTTAAATTATCTTCATAACTCTGTCTTTTACATAAATTCGCTGCTAATTTTCTCACCTTGCTTTAAAAATTCATGATCTGGTTAAGTTATTTAAGCATTAAATTAGATTTGAACGAATTCCTTTAGGAAATGTTAACAGAATGAGCATTGTAACCGTGATGTTGAGGAAAGTGGTCCAAAACATCTAATGAAGAGTCAAACTTCACTATGATATATGTTTGCACCAAAAATCAGCTTGAGTGCTTGTTGAATGACACGGAAGATGTTCATATGATTTCTGTAACATGTCGCCTTTCACCTGCCTCTTCTCTCTTGATTATTTATTTTTTGTAATAGTATTTCTCCTTAAAAACTAATACATGCAAGTAAGAAACCTCCCACCATATCCAAGCAGCCTTACTCTCACTCTTGGAAACAATTTCATGGATGCTTCTAATTACCACCTGGAACATCGTCACCCTCACTAAACCAATAAGCAAAGTGGTGGTATTTCACCGGTTGATGAAAGTCATCTACCACCTATGCGAAGATAGACGTTGCAGAGCGATTTTTGAAGGCTTTGAAGAAACCATTGCCTAATGAACATGTGCTTCATTTATGTTTTGTACACATTTAAAGGAATAAATTTAATAGGTTATATCAAGTCTTATGTGAAATTCCTACTGGAAAATGTTGATAAGGTTACAAACGTTCATTCTTATATTAGGAGGGAAATACAGAAGATAATACAACATACATAAACTTATTTTACCGAGCCAATTAATTTATTTACTGAATAAATAGCAATTTATACAGGACATTTAAAGTAATGAAAATTGTAATAATTGCTAATATCAACTGGTGATAATAGCGAACAGATATGAAAACCTTTTATAATCAAAAAATCTTGTATAAGTGTTTATAAACTTTTATGTTCTGAAAATGAGCGTGTGAAGGTAGTCAGTCACTGGCATGATTTTTTCGAAACAGCAGTAAAGAGAATTTGAATTTAGTTATTTCGAAATCGCTGAATTCTATATGGAGAATAACAGGAAAGAAAATTTCGAGAGATTTGTGCCTACGAGATATTGAAGGTATTTAAATTCTTATGTTCACACCTAAAGAGAAAAAAATAGTACCAAACACTTGCATTTCTTTTAAAACCTTCATTTCATTTATAATTGGAAGAAATGGACATGAAAAGAGTGCCCTCTTAAGATCTCTGTGTCGCATCGTAATTAGTTTGGTGATATTTATTATTAAGTGGCCGCAGAATGCATATCCTCAATTTGTGTTTTAGAAAAATTCATAACTAATTTCCTTAGTGAAAATGTCGGTTTGCGATTCGCACAGCATAGTAAAATTACAAAACTCAGAAATTTTTCTCACACAAAATTAACAACTACACAATTACAGTTTGTTTACTATTGGTAAACAAACTGTAATTGTGTAGTTGTTAATTTTAATTTTAAATTTCTAAGATAAAGTTGCTGTTTTTCCCCACAAGGATTTTATGCTGCAGAAGGCAACTCGCTTCTGTAAATTCGCTCATTAATGACTTTGGCAGTATACTATCTTTTGTTCCGCATTTAGAATTACGTCATATTTTTAATTTCAGTGCACTTCTTACTTTTTTTGCTGTTCTTTGCTCTTTTGTAATACAAACTGAAGAATAGGCGTGAAAGAAACCTAATCTAATCTTGCTGTAAATTAGATGTTAGAGTTAACGGTAGAGAATTTCTCAAATATCACTTTATCGTAATGAAGGCTTTGGACAGGCAGCTACTGGAATGTCATTTGTTAAGATGGATGACTGGGCACATTTGGGAAAGATGTAAATAACGTTTGAGAGCCTGAAACGGAATTACCTGTGATGTTATGCAATTCTCTCTCTCATGCCTGGAGGATCTAATACCGATGCACAAATATCTACAAAGTAAATTAGTATATATTTCCAGGAACATCTGATTCTTAGAAGGAAGAGGATTTCCTTTTTTACTTTTTTTTAATCTATAGCCGAACTAGAGGATTTTGTTTACACCAAAAGTCATCACAGAACATTGTATAATTATCTCGTATACGTAGGATAAACCAAACAGCTGACACCAAGTAGATAGGATATGGCTTAGTAGTAGTAGTGGTGTAGGAACGCCAAACAATCGTATATTTATTCTGGGCTCCATCGAACTTTGTCACTTGGTCGCCTGTATGGTTGGTATTTCACTGATTACTTACAAAATAGAAAAAAGACGGTCGGTCACGCTCAAAATAACTCGGTAAAGATGATTCTAATCAAAATAATCTGACGAAATAAACCGAGGAGAACTGTATGCAATGACACTGCATTTTTTAAAAAACCTGTTGATAGAGCAGACGTTACTTTGGCTGGTGAACAAGTTACACGTCGTCACGATAAACCCTGAAATCCACCAGAATAATAATAGCGTAATTGTGTTTGTCTCTTTGTATTCCAGTTGCACGCATGTCTGCCGTACAGTCACTTTTTAGGAATATTCAAGGAGAAAGGACCAAGACTTGTGTGGTTCCTGGTTACCTCTTCCTACCCAAGATTACACAGCAATTGCAATTCTATAAGAGGAAAAACTGCTCGTGCAGAAGATTTTCTGCACGAACAGTATGACGACAAGACTTGATTGGTGATATTTTCGATCATGAAGAACTGAACTGGTCTGTATTGAAGGACTGCACTCTTCTGTGTTACACCTACATTCTTCTGTGTTACAGAAACCCCTCATTCAAGAAGTGGTGAAGACAATTCCACAAACTCCTCAACCCAATTTCCATTAAGATCAAAGTCTCAGTGGAAGAGGAATGCATGGAACAAGAGGGCTACAAAAAAGAGCTTAGATCTATTTTAGACCACTACTGAAAATCTCAAATACAAGCGAGACGTATTCGAAAACAAGCTAAAAATACTCCTAGATTCAATTCTGCTTCTCCATTGCAGAGAACAAGCATTCAAACAGTATGGAATGGACAACTAAACATGCCTAAAAATCCTAGTAGTTATATAAGTTTTTGTCCTGACTAGTAGTTATGGACAAAAACTTATATAACATACATAATTTATTTGATTGTCTCTCTCTCTCTCTCTTTCTCTCTCTCCATTCGTATGGGGAGTTCTAGACGTTTCATATTGACAGTAGTAGACTATCTTGTATCTACCTCACTGTGCATAGTAGCTCACACAACCATCGTACTTAGTTCTTTATAATGGTTCATGATTTAATGACACGCGTTACTAATATATGATTGTACTCTTCTAAATTAATTTGTTCTATAAATGTGATATTTTCCCCTTCAAGTATTTGTTGAATCCGATTGATCATTTTGGTGTTCATTGCAGTCCCAAGTGAAGGAATTGTGGAGCCCTTGGTGGACAGCCTTCTTCTGAACAAGGCTGAACGGAAGAAACAAGAGAAAATAAGCAAATTCAGCATCGATCTGCAAGGTAAATCGATTTACTTTTGTTTTACTTATTTTCACACACACACACACACACACACACACACACACACACACACACACACACACACACACACACACACACACACACACACACACACACACACACACACACACACACACACACACACACACACAGCTTCCTGGGTGTAGCGCAGTTGGTAGGATTGCCGTCCTCCCCCACACCTGAGTGGAAAATACCTGAGTTCGAGTCCCGTCGATGACGTGAGGAATTTTTTCATCGCAGCCACGTTGTGGCTGTGAAACTAATTTTACTTGAAAATTGGATTGTTTTATCAGAGGCACTTTTAGACAAGTTTCTATTCTTCGTAACCGAAGAATAGAAATTCGTATAAAGTTCACATTTTGAGTGGTTCAAATTTCCCATTATCCTGTTATTTGTATCTTTGGGAAGCTTTATATTGCATAATATTAAGGTAAGGATACTGATATATATATATATATATATATCTCCAATATTTTAAATTAAATAAAATAAAACATAAGCCAGTAGTATGGCAAAAACTGTAGAGCGAAAATTAACATAAAAATAACCCAAATAAACAATCGATTGTTTATTTGGGTTATTTTTATGTTAATTTTTAGGTTATTTTTATGTTAATTTTCGCTCTCCAGTTTTTGCCATACTACTGGCTTATGTTTTATTTTATTTAATTTAAAATATTGGATGTATTTCAGCTTCATATGGAGTAATTGCATGTCGCTGCCTCTAATGAATGCTTAATTATTTATTTATTTATTCATTTCATTATAATTTAACTTTATTTAATATAATTCAATGATAGTGTGTGTATATATATATATATATATATATATATATATATATATATATATATATATATATATATATATACGTTTTGAATCCACAGTTTAATGGGTACTTCATCACTGTCTTGTCAGAATTTAAGAAAATATTCAAAAATTTAATAAATAGGCGTTTTGTACTCCATTTCGTCCCATTGGCGTCAATGGCGAGGACCACATTCGCCTTACTCAAGTTTTGTTACGTCCCTGCTCACCAATCTTCAGTTTCTCATCCCTTTCCTAGATCCCCCTTCCTATGGATTGGGGAAACACTTCTCCTGTCCAAGGGGTTCATCCCATAATTTCACGACGATCTCAACATTACTGACGGTTTGATACACTTATGTGCCGCATTTTTGTACAACTCAATGACAATTAATATAGTGATCTTTGTATTACTAAAATTTATATCAAGCTGACCTCTTCATTGTCTTCTGCTTCAATTGCAAAGATCATTGCAAAATACCCATGCTACTCATCGTCAGAGTTTACATATATTTGCCTCTTCGTGTAACAAGTTCCGTGTGAAAAGGCCGGATGTCAATTCAGACTGTCAGGAGACTCTTTAGTATTCTGTGTTTAGCTTTTAATGTGGAACGATCGTATCGAGGAGAGTACACCATCGGGAAGAAATTCATCAAACCCAGTGACTTTAAGTCTAAGAAACACATTCACAAAACAAATTTCATGATACAAACTGTAACGTAAAAAAACGATCGACTCTGAAAGAAACACACTGCTTAAAATGTTTTTAAAATACAGCTTGCAGCTTCCATAGTGGAAGGCATCATAGTAGCTTACTTTTAAAATGACTTCACGAGGATTTTATAGTTTAACTTTACAATGCCATTTATTCCTCCGATGAGTGCAGTGTGAGTGAAAATGTAGCACGCTAATTGCGGCCAAATTTTATTAGCCATTTCCTATGTGTTGTGGTCTGGAACCTAAGTTTTGTCTAATGTTTATGAGTTAAAAACGTGACATAAATATATTCATTATCAAATGCCCAGCTTTGCTTCAATAATACGGCAGTACACATTTTATTTTGTGGAGAAATTGAGTTCAATTTTTGTGATCGCTTTGTGTAATCAAGTTGGTCGTAGAATATGTAACCAACCCGAAATGTGTAACTTAATCTAACCTAGCTGAAATATTACAATCAGATCTGGTATTTGTAATCGTGTGTAAGTAAATACCACACATCTAGAGCTAAATGGGTAATTTTATAATTTCAGCTGTCTTCGCTGCAGTGGAACATCAACATGAGGATCGTGCTCGGAGTATTTTGGAAACGACCGAAGTTGATATCAACAGGTGAGGTTTTCTTCTTAACTGGCCAATTAAATGAAATGAAACAGTTCAAAATTAGGAAATAATTAAGTGCATTGTTACATAAAATCTACTTGGTTACCGTCTCTCCTGGCATATTCCCCAATCTGTCTTGATTACTTCTTTAAGAGTTTAGAGACATCGAAATTGCTTATCACGTGAGTTCAGATAACCGATTTGTGTGATGAAATTTTAAAGTAATAGCTTTATCAACTGGGTAGCGACATAAAGTTTGGTATTCAGATATACCAGCTGGGTATATCTGAATACCAAAGCTGAATACTGAATACTTCCCGCAAGAAATTTGCCTTCTCATAAGGATTTTAAAACACTTAGATCATAAAACACTTAGATCAGATATAAAATAAGTTGCCACTTTGATACTTTTTTTTTTTTTTTTTTTGGTAGTTATTGGCGCATCGGCTTCTGTGGCCATAATGCACTTCCCAAGGTCTTTGCAGTACGTTTATCCAAGCCCGAAGCGGGATTCGAACCCGCGAACTTTGATACTGCCCAGTACATCATCATCATTACATTAAATATCATACTAAAAAAGCTGTTGTAGAAATGTAACAGATCAGTTATATGTAATGAAGTTCTAACCTTTAAGCTAGCCAACAGACGCAGATTTAAATATAAGATAGCTAATTAGTGTCGAGATTTTCAAAAGCATGTTATTTCTGAACCCTTCCCACCTCTACGACACCAGATGGGAGTTTGTTCCAATAATCAACTACTCACTTTTGCTGAAGGTAAATTTCCACAACACATCAAACCTGCAACCGTCCTTCCTCAATTTGAATTTGCCCCCTCTTGTGTAAAGAGGAAGGATTCCATCAGCAAGTATATGATGTCGAAATATTCTTTACATCAAATTCCTTTATGAAACTTCAGAGTAGCTGAGGAGCTGTTGATCATGTCTGACCACTCTTATTAGAGTCGTCAGACATGATCAACACTCCGCTCCTTAAGAAATCCCGGCTAGGATTGCCTTTTGACTTTATTCATATTGAGATTATCTTGTATTCTTGAACTGATGATTTCATTATTTTTCCCTGTCATAGAAGCCAAACTTACAGGTGGTCTGTATTACTCACTTCATCCCTTTAACGGATGAATGGCGATATAAATCAAATACGGCTACACAAGTGGAAAAGCATTTTGTGTGACTTCATTTCATGAAACAAAATTTGACACCACTCTTCAGCATCAGTACCTGATGAAATTTTTAAAAAGGAGCTAACAGGGAAGTCATTAATAAATGGTACCTTGTATGGACACTCACCACGGGGTCGACCACACGTGGCTGTCCCACTTGTGACCTTTAGCTAGTTGTTCGATAGCTGTTGAGCCAGTCACGGTGGACTGGTGACACCACAGAAGCACTTAACCATGTTGGCTGTTGTCGAGATACGAGCACCTACGCGTCTTTCTCCTACAATCATTCCACGTTCAAGGTCGGAAAATCAACGCTGACTGATTCTTCCTCGCAAACACTCAAAAACTGATCGCCACACGCGCGAATTGCAATCTTATATCAGCCGTTCTTGACTCTGAGCCTTCACCAGCGTCACAGTCCAGTCTATTCCTACACAGGGATGGGGGGGGGGGGTGTTACTAATGCAAAGCCAACTCAGTGTACATATATGACATTGTCTGCTTTATTATTATAAAGAATAAATTACACTACATAACATTTCAAAAAGGTGCTGATTATTTGTTTCTTATCGTTTCTTTTTTGATTTCGAGTATGCTGATTCCGAATATAAATAAATAATCATTATTATTATAGAATTGTCCACCACTGTAGACTATGCCAGGAGTATAACATAAAGGTTGTGGATAGATTAATGTGCAATTAGAAAAAGTAACATAAAAGTAAAGTGCAAGATATATAAATAAAATGATATACAAATAACGATCACCCTAGTTCACATAAGATGACAAGATAAGGCACAACTTCATATGATGCTATCAGTATCCTCAGTTCAAGAGAAACATTTCCCTATGTCTTTGGAGGAGCGGAACAGAAATCGAGATGGCTCGTGCAAAAAAAAAAAAAAAAAAAACTGGCTGTTTCCATTGTCTCCAGTACACGGTCTTGGTTTTTGCATAACATCAACAGTTTGTCCAGAAATTAAAGAAAAGTGAAATGTATGCTGTAATATTATATTAACTTGTGGGCCAATAAATATGCCACATTTTACTTCGTACACCAGAAACAAAATGTAGGTGCATTGTTAAAAAAAATAGTACCGGAACGCTCGTTCTCCAGAAGACTATATGATAATACCACATCGACTGTACAGTAACCGAATCAGACTTCAGACTCACGGTTCATAGAACCGTGAGTCTGAAGTCTAGAACGCCAGTCAGCTCATGGCGAATCAAAATGCAGCGTTCGCACGCATCACAGTATATCTCATTGGTTGGATCTCTTCATCTAACACATTGTACTTTAGTAAGAAACGTTCAAGTTTAATTGCGAAATTTACATTTTTGTTTTTAAATAAATTTTTAAAGAAATCTATTAATTTTAAAGTTACTATTAATATATATTTTTTAGTAGCAATGGGTAAAATAGATATTTCTCCCTCCCCTTTGATTATGCCATTGTTCCATAATATTAGGTGTATAAATTTAATGATTTTCTATTATGACATTTAACCAATTCAATTGGTATCACCAATTCAATGCATGCTTTTACAAATCGTTTGACCAGTGCCAGCTTGATATGGAATGGTGGAAGCAATACTGTTTCATGGAACCAAAGGAATGTTTACTAAATTATGTGCTCCAGGCTCAGTTCTGGTAGAACACCTTCTCCTCCTGTAGTGTTTATCAACTGCCCTACTGTGCCAGAGGCAGAAAAAGCAATGAAACCACGTTGCAAACAAGAAGGATCCCCAGCATCTTGATGTGCCCACAGACATCACATTTATACTGGTAGACATAATCTTCTCTAATGCTTTATATTTCCGTAGTGTTATTTAATATGAAAAGGGTGCGCAACAGGTCCAGATTGGTGTATATTCCCATGTGAAGCAAGACGGTTTTCAAACTTTTACTCTTGACTAATATATTTCTATGTAATGACAAAATAAAACGATAGCAAAGGGATTCTGTAATTTTGCATAAGTGACGTGTCTTGCACCTGAGATCCATATAAATGATAGATGTAAACAAATCTCCATTGCACTTGTTAAACCTGAGTTCCTTACTAAGTCATTCAATTCTTGCTGATCAGAGAAATGTGGCGCTTTATTTTAACAGGCTTCTGAGGTGCAATACCAATTATTCTGTTCTGAAGATCCTTCTTTGGAAGGTGGAGTGGAAATTTGCAGGTTTTCATTGTGTGGCACTTGAAGAAATAGGCTTTGGTCATGTCAGTTTGTGGGCTCTCCCATGTTCGAGTATGGTGAAAGGCATACTCTTGCGACTGCCATGAAACCCCTCGAATATTGACCTGCAAATATCACAGTAGAAGTGAGGTGGGCACAAATCGTCTTGGTCGCCGACAGGCATTCCATATGCACTGCAAAACTTGGTATTATCAACAGTGTTATTCTTCATTTGCTTCCGGACATGTGTAATATTCACAGACATAGTAGATCAGTTCTGCAGTTAAAATACAGCTTCGTTTGGTAGCCATAGCTAACTTAAAAAAAAAAAAAAAAACTTATTATACGAATATAGTGGACATAGTGTTGAGAGTAGGTGCCACCGGTGGTTTCCCACCACTGCACCGTTAGCACCCTTGTGAAGATTACAGACTGTAGATGCCAGAAATGTGTAGTTTGTGTCGGGTAGTGTGGTGGTTGTTCTGTTTTTCTGGCACTTGGCTGAGGACCCCCGCTGGAACCCAACTTTACCGTCCACAGCAAACGGTGAGGCGGCCAGGTCGGTAGGGATTACTCTATGGCTAGCCTCTGCCAGGGTCGCCTGAGCTTCCTGACAGAAGCTAAGTGAAAAAAAAAAAAAAAGGTTTTTATTAGAAAAGAGCACAGGGAATATATGAAGGAGGGTATTTATTGATTGATTGATTGACATTTATTAGTTAAAGCGGTTCCAGCCAACCAATGGCAACCCCGCTGTCAGTTAAACATAATTTAGCAGTATTCTTATATACTTCCTCTCCTGTGCAGGGAGAGGAAAAAACCTGCCATGACCAAAAAAGATTGATATGAACAAATTGGAAATAATCAAATTCCATAAAAAATAAATAAATATATATATAATTAAATTTGAGACAAAGTCCAAACTTCATTGGAAAGAGCTACATCTGTTCACAGTCTGTTGGAAAGCCAGGAGCTGACGAGAATAGAAATAGAAATGCCAGCACAAGGAGCTGCCGAGAATAGAAATAGAAATGCCAGCACAAGGAGCTGCCGAGAACAGAAATACCAGCATAAAGGAGCTGGAGTTGCAGTGGTTATAGCAGACTCAAGCCTCCACGATTTTACAGAACTTGAGGTAATTCGGCACTATACCATACCACATTACAAATCCAAGGCTTCCAGATGCAGAAGAGTCTTCCGCCTAAGAAATATTGCAGTTGCAAAAGCCAAGAAGTTCTCCTGTTTATCAACTAGAATTGTCTCGCAGCCTTCTGCCATAAAATTGAGATTACTAACCCGAGATACCATAGAGTAGAGAGTCCACCAAATAGCAGTGAGGGAAATGGGTTGGGTAGTCACAGAGGAAGATGTCCCTGTGTGAGCTTCATTGGCCACGCTGAGATGGTGGTCTCGGATCCCAGTCGGGTGCCAGCAGCGATGAATTTCTCCGAGGATCCCGCGCTCAGCGACCGCCTGCAGTATTCCTACCCGATGACAAGCTTGACTAGCTGATGTATTCTTACCCGATGACAAGCTTGACTAGCTGATGTATTCCTACCCGATGACTAGCTGACAAGCATAGCAGCTCGTCAGCTAGTTTTGATCCTGCAGTCCGTGGACTGCTAGCAGTTATTCTACTCCTTTTGGGGTTAGTCTGGGGGATTTCATAGTTCAGGGCTTCCTAGAGCACTCTGCCAGTTACTTAGTGGGAATTTATACCATGTTCAATGATGATTGGTCAAGGTTGAATGCACTACTCGGTGTTCTTGTCTACGCTGATATTGATTCTATGCCCCTGGCTCTTATATATATATCACAGATTGGTACTCGCCTATGTAATACTGCATATAAATGTCGCAAAACAATAAAAGCTTCAGGTGTCGCTAAAATATTGGTGCTTGAGAAAAACCAGACGCCGTTGGTTTCAGCAAACAAAATAAACAAGTTAAACATAATTATTTTTACTACATATTATTATCTTTAAAAAAACACCATTAATATTACTTTTATAACCACTTTGCAATTATCGTTGTATTGATTGGCGGAATATAACTTTTGTTCTGGTGCCTTTTACAATTTCTTGTTACACAACGTTGATTTCCATCTAACGTTATTGAAATTTATCTGTATTCTAGCATGATTTGTACATTTATATTGAAATAGTATTCTTTCATGCAGATAGTTTTTAAAGTTGCATTTTTAAAGTTACGTAATGCATTTAAATGGGGTTTCAATTACTTTATGGTGCATCCTGTACAGTTTTTAAGAAGTGTTATATTTTATGTTTATTCTTTCTAATGAAATAAAAAAATCATTGCTTCTGATAAAATGTATGAATAGCATTACACCTTTTAAATTTGAACTACGTCGGATTTGCTGCCACAAAGTATACGTCCCATTGTTGATTGTTATGCTGGTCCATCTGCAGCATTACAATCAACAATGAATTCCATTGGCCACGTTGATTGTACATTGTTCGGTCAACATGACTTACAACCAACTTAGCTTGTAATAATGAACTTTATACTGTATTTCATAATTCAATTTATTATGATGTTTATTTGCATAGTTACAACAACCAGTAATTACTAATGAAATATTTTACAGTGTGAATGCCGACGGTTTTAGTTTGTTAGACATTGCTGCCATGACAAATAACGTTACCATGGTGAAGCTACTTCAGTCCCATGGAGCAACAGAGAGCGAGAAATGTAAGTAAATTTATTCGACCTTTTTTTTTTTTTTAAGGAATATATTGGCCATTTGGAAAAAAGTAATTTTAAATAAGATTGCATTAAATGGAATGAGTTGGTAATGGAAAGAATTACGGAATCTTCCTTTAGTTCTTTCTATTACCATACAAATTGTTGAATCCGTATAAGGCTGGGGTTCCCACACTTTTAGAGAAGCGGACCACATGAATTTTTGGAATATTTGACAGGCCGAAGAAAATTCCTCATTACTGAAAACTACGTTCTCTGCATAACGGTAATGTTATACAGAGAAACAAATTTATACCTACCTTGTTATAGAGAGATAGTATAATTTTATACTATCTCTCTACCTCATTGTGTCAAATTCATCTGTTGTCTCTACCGTTCTCCCAACTCCATTAATCACTTGGAGCTCTTTGACTTCCTCTCTTTGCAACTTGACTTTCTTCAGTCCAACTTTCCTAACAGTGAGGTAATTTTCCTTGGTGATTTTAATGTTCACAGCTCCAGCTGGCTTCCGTTTTCTAGTCACACCGACCCAGCTGGTCGAGATGCCGAGGCTTTTGCAATTACTAATGACCTTGCACAGATTGTTCATTTAACTACAAGAATACCGAACAATCCTAACCATACAGTCAACACGCTTGATCTTTTTCTGACAAACAACCCTTCTAAGTACACGGTCGAAGTGAGTGGTCCTTTAGGCACTTCAGATCACAACTTGGTGATTGTCTCTTCTCCAATGAAACCTTTATCTCATGGCTATTCCCTACCTCGTGTTGTTTGGCATTACAAGAATGCAAAATGGGATGACCTGCGAAATTTCTTTTCTTCTTTTCCTTGGTCGGATTACTGTTTCAAAACTTCTGATGTCAACGTTTGCTCAGATCGTGTCAGTGAAATTATTCTTGCAGGAATGAAATCATTTATCCCACACTCCACTTTAAAATCTCGTCCTTTATCTAAACCTTGGTTTTCCAATAAATGTGCTAAGGCTGTTCAAGAGAAGAATGTTGCATATCGTAACTAGTTTGTTTCTAATTCTTCAGTTTCATTTTCTGCCTACACCAAAGCTCGCAACAATTTTAAAGAAATTATTAATCAGTCCAAACTAGAGTTTGAACAGGCTAAGAGTAGAAAACTTGCTTCTTGCCCTAATGGTAGCTGAGCATTCTGGTCTCTTGCCAAAGCTATTGGCCGCAACTTTTGCCCATCTCTGCTCCCACCTCTGTCCAAACCAGATGGTTCTGTTATCACTTCAGCCAAGGATAAAGCCGACCTGCTAGCATCCCATTTTTCTTCCAACTCATGTATTAATGATCTTGGTAAAACACCTCCCAGCATTCCCAACACGCTTCCGCTTCATTCAATGCCTCCTGTGGTCTTTCGTCAAAAGGATCTCAGAAGGATTTTGACAAATCTTGATGCTAAGAAAGCTTCACGTCCAGATGGTATTTCTCCAATTGTTCTCAAAACCTGTGCTCCTAAACTTACTCCTGTTTTTTGCAGCCTTTTTTCACTTTCTTATTCCAAAGGTGTTTTTCCTTCTGCTTGGAAATTTGCTCATATCCAGCCAGTTCCTAAAAAGGTGACAAATCCCTCCCATCCAGTTATCATTCCATTGCAATTACTTCTACTCTTTCTAAAGTAATGGAGAAATCAAATAACCACCAACTCTTAAACTACCTAGAAACCTTCCGTCTGATCAACGATCGCCAGTGTGGATTCCATCAGTGTCGATCCACTGGTGATATTCTGGCTTATGTTACCCATTTATGGACTAATTCAATGGAAAAGTTCGGCGAAACACAAGCAGGTGCTCTTGACATCTCAAAGGCTTTCGATCGTGTTTGGCATAAAGCGTCTTCTAATCGGCTTTCATCTTATGGTTTGCCAACTGTTTTTTGTAATTGGTTATCCAGTTTTCTCCCTGATCGCTCACTGAGGGTGATGGTAGATGGCTTTCTGTCTTCTAATTTCTCCACTAATGCCAGTGACCCCCAAGGTTCAGTTCTTTCCACAACTCTTTTCCTCTTGTATATTAATGACCTTCTTCCATTGACTGGAAATCCTATCCATAGTTTTGCCGATGGAAAAGTTCTGTGAATCACAAGCAGTTGCTCTTGACATCTCAAAGGCTGTTGATCGTGTTTGGCATAAATGTCTTCTAAACAAGCTTCCATCTTATGGTTTGCCAACTGGTTTTTGTAATTGGTTATCCAGTTTTCTCTCCGATCGCTCACTGAGGGTGATGGTAGATGGCTCTCTGTGTTCTAATTTCTCCACTAATGCTGGTGTCCCCCAAGGTTCAGTTCTTTCCCCCACTCTTTTCTTCTTGTATATTAATGAACTTCTTCCATTGACTGGAAGTCCTATCCATAGTTTTGCCGATGATAGCACATTGCATTCCACTTTCCATTTTAAGAAACCTTGTCCTGCTCAATCAGCTTCAACTTCTCGAAATCTGCTACCAATTCCTTAAATACCGATCTCCAGGTAATTCTCCAGTGGGGCAAAGACAACTCAGTTGATTTCAATCCTTCTAAAACTCAGTCTTGTCTTATATCTCGCAAAAAGGATTCTTCTGCTCCTATGCTTATCTCTGGTGACACTCCGATTTCTAGACAAAATGATATATCTCTTTTGGGGATTACCCTGACTTCTAATCTCTCTTGGCACAAGCACACTACAAATATTGCTTCCTCTGCATCTAAAAAACTCGGTTTTCTCTTTAGCTCTCGCCGTTACTTTTCTTCCAAACAGCTGTTCACTCTGTACAAATCGCAAATCTTCCCTACCATGGAAAATTGTTCCCACATCTCTCAGGCTTCTTGATTCCGTTCAGAAGAGGGCAGTTAAGTTAATTAATGATTCATCTCTAACAGAGTCTCTCCACTCACTGTCTCATAGATGTACTGTTTCTGCTGCATGGCTCTTCTACAGATACTTCCATGGGCACTGTTCTTCTGAATTGGCTTCTATAATTCCCGCTCTCTCTCTTTCAAAACAGTCCGAACACGTGCCGCCACCAGCCAACATCCATTTACTGTCCAACTTTTAACTCACAGAACCAACTTTTCATCCCTCGTTTATTCCTTCAACTGCCATTTTCTGGAACAACCTTCCTTCGTACGTATTTCCTGAAAATTACAATCTACAGAAGTTCAAGTCCAATGTCAACAAATATCTTCTTTCGTCTTCTCAACCTCCAACCCAAGCACGGTACTAAGTACTATAGGTTCCAATACCTCTCATGTTTGGGGTTTTCATTAAAAAAAAAAAAAAAAATACTTAATAGCTTAAGGTTTTACGTAAAACTAAATAGCGAAATACGTAGCACTGTATTAGAAATCAGTTAGATTAGTATAGTATTATCAATTAATCAGTAAAACGTATTAATCTTATTAAATTTCATTGTTAATTAAATTGTTCTTAAACGGAATCATCACCCAGACTAGAGAGCAAAGCAGCGAGTACAAAGTAGCGGTAGAACTGTGGGAAATAGTACGCGAGAGAACCGAAGGGCCATTCTGCAACGCATCACAGTCTAAAAAAATGTGCGAAATGTAAAATGTTTGCAGACCTATCTAGAACAGGACATGATCTAGCCAAGAAGGATGTTTTTGTGTGTGCTAGGTGCAGAGACTGAAGAAATTAGGCACCAACTCAGCGTTCTGATGGGCGTCTATGAGAGTTTGAGGTGTAGGGTGGATGACCTAGAAGAAATTAATATGAGGGATCCACCAAGCTCCCAGCTGCCAAATCTCACTCCAGATCTCACTCCCGTGCATCAGCCAGCAGAGCGGCAATCTCCAAGGCAGAATGCGCTGGTACCACAGGAAGTAGTTATTGTTGGTGACTGTCAGGGAGACGGGGAATACATTATGCATAAAGGATAGGTGGAATAGGACCAGGGTATGTCAGCCAGGTGCGATAGTTGATAGCATTGTAAGGCAGATATCATCTTTTAAAAGCACAAAAGGTGATAAGGTGAAATACCACCACTTTGCTTATTGGAGGCTTGAAGTGGTGAAACCCATGTTTAGTCTCTAGAGCAAAGTTTCCGGCACCCCCCTCCCCCCATACTTCTCCTTCAACCCATGCACGGTACTAAGTACTATAGGTTTTGATACCTTTCGTGTTTGGGGGTTTCATAAAAAAAAAAAAAAAGTGCCTGCCTGGCAACCCAAAGATCGCGGGTTCGAATCCCGCGTCGGGCTTGGATCAGAGTAAGATGCAAAAACTTTGGGAGCTGCATTATGGCCACAGAAGCCGATGCGCCAACAACTAAAAAAAATAAAATAAAATAAAAAATAAACACTGGGAAAGGGAAAATGATGGCAGGAGTGTGTAATGATTCTGATGAGTACAACAAACAGTTGTGCAGAGAAATAGTGGGCCTGTAAATCAGAATGTCTTGTAATGGGGGATTTTAACTTTCTAGATATTGACTGGAACTTGTGGGTTGGTCACTCGTAGACTAGCAAGACTTTTGTGGATTTATTGGAGGATTGTTTTCTGCAGCAACATGTTCGAGGGGCAAGGAGTAATACTCTTGATCTGATTATCACTAGTGATTCCTCATGTATCAAAAATAAGAATCTGCAGATAAAGGAACCACTAGGTGACAGTGATCACAGTGTGCTGACGTGGGATTTACTCAAAGATGTAACTACGTAAGGCGTAAGTAGCAGGGTTTTTGATTTCGTAAAGGTGACAGACAGTTTTTAAATTCTGTACAGTGGGATCAACTGGTTATGTTACCAACGGTGAATTCTAAATGGGAAGTTTCAGGGACTTAATCTTGGAGGCCACTAAGTTTTCATACAAACTAAGAAATACTGTTCAAGGTTCAGGCCTAAATGGATGTCAGATGAATTAATGAGGCTCGTGGCAGAGAATAAAAATGCATAGGATGCATATAAATTATCAGGCGACCCTGAAGCCCACGGGATATAAGCAAGAGGCCTGACGTAACCGAGTGTTCACGAGCGAGGTGCATAGCACGCGTTCCTTGAGTGGACCGGGTTTCAAACCCGTGACTACTAAGTACGATAAATATTTGTATTGACGATTTATTGTAAACTCTACTGACTTGGTTGTCGTGCCGGAGTATAAACAGAAAAAATTTTTAAAATTTTTTAAAAATTTAAATTAGTCTGTAATCAAGTGACGAGAATTTTTGGTAAAATATACAAAGAAAAACAACAAATAGTTCTTTACTTATGTAAACTCTAGAAGGAAGGGGATGAATCAGATTGGTCCACTTAATATAGATGTAACTACGTAAGGCGTTCGACTATTGATGATCCTGCTCAAGTAGCTGATAAACTAAATGAGTAATTTTCATCTACATTCACACATGAGGAGCTATTTAAGGAGAGGAATACCAGAAGTTTATTAAACTCTAACAGGGAGCTAAGTGATTTTTTAATAACTCAGAGCAAAGTGGAGGAGAAAGTAGTGGTGGTAGTAGTAGTAGTGGCATGTAATGCAAGAAAGCAAGTGTATGAGCTTATGCAGCATCAGCCAAAAAAAAAAAAAAAAAATCACACCATTCCCTCCAAATGCCTGTCCAGTTCCTCCTTAAATTTATTTAACCTATCAACTTCCACAACGACAGATGGAAGTTTGTTCCAGCAATTAACCACCCGCTGGCTAAAGGCAAATTTCCGCACATCTATTCTACATCTGTCTTTTCTTAATTTGAATTTATGCCCCCCTTAGGTTCGTAATCTGAACAAGTGGAAGGATCCCATCAGAATTCAAGGCCTTATACACCTCAATCAGATCACCGCGCAGGTGCCTAGTCTCCAGCCACTGCAATTTGCAGAACTTAAGAATTGTTGAAGTTAAACATAAAAAAGGCACCTGGGGCAGATGGAATCTATCCAGTTATATTGAAGGAGACAGCAAGGGAAGTAAGAAAACCCTTAACCATAATTATGGGAGCATCCTTAGAGTCAGAGGAGATCCCCATGGACTGAAGATGTGCAAATGTATCCCCAATTCACAGAGGGAGATCTAAGGGTGACACGAGGAATTATAGACCACTTAGTTTAACTTCTGTTCCCGGAAAAATTATGGAGTCACATGGGTAAAGAGGTGATACAGGATCATCTAGACAAAACTGCAGTAATAGTTCAGTCACAGCATAAGTTTGTTAAGGGGAAGTCTTGTCAGAAAAGAGCAAATCCAAATAAACATCCTTCCAACTAGATATGAACCACACTTGAATGGCCAGCACTATATGGAGCTAAAACAGCAATTTCATCACATCATTTGTTAAACATCAAAGTTAAATAGCTCATCTGAATCAGGGAGCTTAAAAAAAAAAATTCTTTCCTATGGCTATATACCAAATCTTTCAAATTTTGCACTCATTTACATCTTAACCTCAATTCAAGAATAACTATATACAATAAAATTATACTATTGCATTTGGATATAGAACCAACATGTAACCTTGGTCTAGATCGGTGTTGCCCAACCTTTCTTTTTTTACCATGCCCCACCTAAGTCTTTCTAAAATTCTGATGCCCCCTATGTAACATATACATATTTTTTATATTCAAAAATTGAATTATTCCCTAAATGAAGCCTAATTACAACTTGTTCAGGACACAAGACTTAGGTTTTAGGAAGAAATCATTATGAAATTATTAAGAAAAAAACAGTAAGTAAATTTTCAAAACATATAATAGACGACTAAAATTCAAGTACAAAATAATTTATATGAAAGATTTTTCTATAATATTTTAATTTTTAGTAATTATTATTTAATTGTTTAATAATTTCAACATTCCATGTGAAGTCACTTCTAGATGAGTGCACTAAATTTAGTGAGACCCTTGTGCTTGATGCTTGTCGCAGAGAGATTTTATATTGGGCTCCAATTTAGTCAGCTTCAGTCTCAAGTCTCCCCGTTTTGTGATATCCAGTCGATTTCTTTTCTTTAGTAACAAATCATTTATGGCACTAAATCCACATTCAGCTAAATATGAAGATGGAAACGGTAACAATAGCTCTCTTGCAAAGTTGGTTGAATTTGGGTATTTAATTTCTGTTTCATCACAAAGCCATGCCATCGCTCCTTTTATATTGAATAAAGTTTTAACTGACTCATCATTTTGCATTTCTGAGAGTTCTTCTTGGTACTGCATTGATACATCAGACAAATCCACTAACATTGGTTGCATCATCCAGGTTGGAAAATCAATTTGTTTTAAATCAGCGGACAGAATTTTCAGATGATCGACAATAACAAGTATCAGTCACTTCACATTTTTGCAGCCAACGAAACTGTTCAAAATTTTTGTTACAAATATATTTTTGACATAATTCAATAAATGTAATGAAACCAAATATCTTCGCTTTTGCATCGACGAGAGCTTTATTTGTTCCTTGAAGTTGTTTATTTAATATATTGAGTTTTTCAAAGATATCGACTAAATAACTCACAAATGCTTTACCATCGACCGTTAACAGATGCTTCATTTCAGGTTTGTCACTTAAAAAGTCACTAATAGTATCAAATAGGTCGTAAATATTTTCAAGCAGTTCCCTTTCGAGAGCCACATTACTTCAGTGTGAAGTAAAAGTCTCACATGGTCTGCATTTTGTTCTTCACAAAAAAGCTTGAAGAGACGCTCACATTTTGCATTAGCTTTAATAGCATTGACACACTTTATAACTGATTTTAGTACTTCATTAAGAATAGGCGAAATATTTTTAGCTACCAAGTTTTCCCTATGAATAACACAATGCACAAGAAGCATTTCTGGATTCTCATCTTTCATCAATTTTAAGCAGCCATTTTTCTTGCCCATCATATTAGGAGCACCATCTGAAGCGCAAGATGTTATATTTTTCATTGGTATATTATTGTCATCTAAGTAATTTTTTAGCTTATTATATATATCTTTGGAGGTAGTGGTGCTCTCTAATGATTTACAGAATAACATTTCTTCAGCAAAATTACCTTTATCAATATATCTTACATAAGTTATCAATACGGCTTCACTGTCTCTCAAAGTTGATTCATCCATTTGAACTGAGAATTTTCTTGTTTTCAGCTTTCCAACAAGTTGTATTTCAATATCTTCACTAATTTCATCTATTCTTCTGCTAACAGTATTGTTATTGAGTGGCATAGCTTTCACGTCTTCGTCATCTTTTTCCAGAACTGTTTTAAGAAATGCTGATATTGATGGTTTGATTAAATTCTCTCCTCTAGTATGATTTTTCCCAGATTTAGCAACGAGTAAAGAAATTTCATAACTAGCCTCAAGAGTACGATTGACAGTTGCAGTATGAGCAATAAACAGAGACTTTAATGTTGCTCTTTTTTCAAAATTCTTCTTTAAAGTTTGAAAGTAATTTAAATCTGAATTTACATGAGCATTATGTTTCGCCTTCAAATGCGCCTCAAGACGACCTCGCTTCATTGATTCGTTGGTCAAGCATTGTTGGCATAAAAGACAAAAAGGTGACTTTGATCGTGGACAGCGGGTATGAAACCAAATTTTAAGTATTCCTCTGAATACTGACGAACTTTTTTACTTGCACTGCTCATTTTACTGTGCAACTGAAAGAAATAAATATAAGATAAATCAAAAACTAAAAATAAACTATGCATTAAAGTTAATTTAATTTTATTAAATTAAAGGAGTTTTAAACTCCTTGACACAACAGCATCATAATTGTACTAACTTCATTCACAAATTACCATACAAAATTACCTCTTCGCTTATATGGTAACTTCCTATAGGCAACCCGACAGCTGTGTTATTACATGTATATAGTCAGTCTTTCAAGAACTTCAAGTACCCACAAATTGTATGTGTGGAATTAAGACAATCATTTCAATATTTCGCAGTTCTAATCAGTTCTTTCGGTTGACCTATATCAAGGCAACCCAAATATGTTCACTTATACTTTGTCTTCAAAGAAATCAAAACCATTAACAAAACTATCAGTTCGTTATGTCCATCTTTAATCCTAAGTAAAATAATCTAATTCAAGCCTGTTCAACAAGGAACAGAGCTTCAAAAGATCAGTTAGAAAAAGAAAATTCGTACCCATTCCAGAACAAGGTGAAAACCAAAACCACACTAAATTAATAAACTCTAGTGATTTCTACCCAAAAGTCTTTTACGTCTTTTAAACACGTTATCTACAAAACTAGAGAAAACCATATAATTTTCCTTTGTCTCCACCAAACGAGGTAATTCATCCTCCAGGTAAACATCAGTCAGGACTTGTAATTCCTGTCTTAGATCTACGTATAAGTTACAATTAAAAACTAAGTGTTCTATTGTTTCTGGGACACCACACATAAAAAGTGGCGAGGCAGCCAAAGCAAACAGCTTGGAGTTCAGATTTTCATGCCCTAAAAGTAGAAATGATAAATTTAGGCCTGGACAAAACCAGGACACCTTTTGCGTAGGAAACTCTGACACATTTGGAAAAAAAAAATTGAATGTAGCTCTACCTAAATCAGCAGCCGTCCATGAAGACTGCCAACTGTTTATAAGTTCTCTCCTAATTCTTTCACTACCTTCCTTGACAGGCATATCCAAATCTATAGCATACTCTTCTAACCTTGCAGGAATAGCCTTCCTACGAAAAAACTGTAAATAATGATAAATGACACACGAAATGAAACATACTGAATAGGAAGCCTACCATTCAGTACCTGTAGAGCTACCGTAGACGCAGTTCCTAGTTATGACCAGAATAAAAAAAGCGCTGAGCCTGAGTAATAAATTTTCTAACTGAGTTATTATTTATCTGGAAGCCCCAAGTGCCAGCAGCATAGCAAATAATGGGTAAGAAGACACATTTGCAATACAACTTTAAAGTGACAGGTTTTATACCCCATACATTATTGGAGAGTCTCATGATCTTTCCAGTCAGTATTTTAATTTTTTTGAACAAGATACCGGGCATGAGCGATGAAACAACCGATCGTCCATGGGGTTAATGGAATGCAAACCACTGGCTTCCTTGCAAAATAGTTTATTTGAATTGAGTCTTCTTAGCACAGTCCGGTTGGAAATGTTTTCACCTGTGACCGCAACAACCTCAAGAGACAGTTGATGCCAGGGCATCGTAAGGTTTCGTCTTGCTGTTAGAGCCAGATAGCGGTCTTGTTCTGGTTGACGTAGACCTCGGGCAACCATGGCCAGCTTTTCTTGTAATGGTTCTTGTCTCCTGAAACTGCTTCTATGGAAGCAGTTTCAGTAGACAAGAACTGAGACGACACTGCGTGACACGTTAAGCCAATGTGCCATCTTCGCCTGTGACTGCCCGGCTTCAAGTCGTCCAACAGCCCACCATCTCAAAGAATCGTCCGATCGACGATGACGTGCTATCCTGGGTACTGGAGACGTGACTGTTTCACTGAGCAAGCCAATAAACGGAAATGAAGTGATGTGGTCGCAACCCGTGTTTCTATAGGCATGAATAATTTGCATAATGTGCGGCTCTGAAAGGTTGTAGATCGATTTTTATTGGATACTCGGAATTTGTATGCCGGGATGCCTATTATATCAAATATTCGCCTTCAGTGACACTGTTCACATAAAATATTCACGAAAAACATTTTCTTCTATCAATTTTGTTGAGCGGTGTATATTTGAAGCTGCTTTAGACAACTTCGGTTGAATGAGCAAAACAAGTTTTATTGTATTGCTGAAGTATTAACGATTTTGTACTAAATCTTTGATATGAAAATATTTTGGCAGAACTTTAGTCATCAGTTTTTCTACATTTCAGCCAGTAAGAATCATAACAGTGTAAATCATCAGTTAAAAAAAATGATACCTACGTGCATGTTCCTTAACCTTGCTTCCTTTTATTTTACGAACGAATTAAGTCATTAGTTCTACGAGTGATCACAGAGAAATGAGAAACGGTCATTATCATACTGGGTGAAAATTAGAAACTCTTCAAAAAGAGTTGTGTAAGATTATGTTTACACCGTGAAAGCGGTAATTTTTCTGATTGAGGAAATTGCCTTTACACATTACACTAGTTACACTACCCAACACGATTTTTACCTCCAGCAAATCAGTGGTTGTTTCTAGTCAAGTTTTATGTATAGAATTTAAAATCGCTCATAAAAATTTCCTATCACGTCTCACGTTTCCTAAAACGTCTCAATTATAAGATATAGACAGATAAGTGGATTCTGTACAAAGATATCATTACTGTTTGAAATACAATTTTTAAACTTATTAACTTTTGGTTGATTTTGTTTATTGGGCTAAAAGTTAAGCAAGTACATCATTACTGTTCTTGCAATATAGTATATTTTGACTTTGATGCACTTTTCCAGACAAGTCAGTATTTTTATTAATTTTATTACACCATGAAACCAACTGTTCAATATATAGTGTACGGTAAACTACGCTACAAGAATTTACCTTGAGTTCAGATGTACCAATTGCTTTTATTGTTTTTAGATTAATGCATTGTTAAAATGGAGAAGACAAAGCACAGAACTTGCGTCAATCACCCAGACAACTACTTCTGCTATGACACTTAACCCCAAAAACTCATAGGAAGAAAATATAAAATGTCACAAAATTTGCATATTCATTGTACTTCGGCTGCAAGATCGGTGAACAAGAAAAAAATTGGGCTCCACATATCTGTTGTATTACTTGTACAACGAACTTATGGTGTGGCGCGAGCCCATGAATCATTTCGACGACTGCTATTTCTGCATGACAAAAATAAAAGGTGTTTCCAAAAAGAGGAAGCACTGCATCAAATATCCTATCAACAATTAGGCCAGTGCCACACGGTAAAAAAAAACCCAAACTATTATATTTAGGCCACCCGAATAATTAAATTCATCTGCCGTCCTGTGTGTCTTATGTTAATTGTGTGTGTTCCATGGTCGATTTGTCTGTTTTGCTGGACGAAAAATCCCAGTTTCTGGGGAAAAAACCTTGCTATCTACACCTGAGACCGACTAACTCAGCCACCGAGTGAAAAAAGCCCATTAAAATTCCTCGCGTCATCGACGGGATTCGAACCCGGGCCTTTTCCACCCGGTGTGGGGATGCCACACGGTAAAGAACTGCCAGTACCTGTGCTATCAAAATCTTAGGGTATTGGAAGTAGTGATGAAGGTACAGAAGAAATCGTATTACCAGATGTCGCAGAACCATGTACTTCACATGATTTGGACTACGAGCCAGAAAAAGAAAAGGCCCCACACTACATTGAACAAGAAGAATTAAGCGACTTGATCAGAGACTTGGGCTTACCCAAAGAGAAGGCCGAATTACTCGGATCCAGACTGCAACAGTGGAATTTTTTTTTTTTTTTTATGAAAACCCCAAACACGAAAGGTATCAAAACCTATAGTACTTAGTACCGTGCATGGGTTAAAGGAGAAGTATGGGGGGGAGGGGGATGCCGGAAACTTTGCTCTAGAGACTAAACATGGGTTTTACCACTTCAAGCCTCCAATAAGCAAAGTGGTGGTATTTCACCGGTTGATGAAAGTCATCTACCACCTAGAAATTTACTCGCCGAAGGTACAAACATTACAATATACCGTAAGCGAAATGAAGAATTTTAAGATTTTTAAGATATTTTGCAATGGAAAACAACATGTGTCTGCAAAGACGTCGTTGGTCTTATGCACGAACTGAACATTGATCACAATACTTCTTTTTTTTTTTTTTTTTTTTTTTTTTGATTTGGTAGTTGTTGGCGCATCGGCTTCTATGGCCATATTGCACCTCCCAAGGTTTTTGCAGTACTTTGATCCAAGCCCGAGGCGGGAATCGAACCCGCGACCTTGGGTTGCCGGGCAGGTACTTTACCCACTCGGCTAGCCCGGTCGGCTACAATACTTCTGAATGGCGCTTGTTCATTGATGCGTCAAAGCCAAGTTTGAAAGCAGTATTGCTTCATAATGGAAATACTTTACCATTAATTCCTCTTGTTCATGCTGTTGGCCTGAAAGAAACTTACGATAGTATGTCCCCAAATTCTTGCTGCTCTACGTTACAATGACTATGGTTGAAATATTTGTGGTGATCTCAAAGTGACTGGACTGCTTGTTGGGTTGCAAGGTGGTTTCACTAATTACTGTTGTTTCCTGTGTTTGTGAGATAGTCGTGCAACAGCCAAACACTACGTCGTACAACTGGGACAAGAAAGAGAGATGAATATATTCCCGGCAAAAATAATGTAAAGTATGTTCCATTGGTTGATCCACAAAAGGTTTTTCTTCCCCCTTTACACATCAAGCTTGGACTGATTAAGAATTTCACTTAGGCACTGGATAAAGAAAGAAGAGGATTCACATATTTACTGAAAATGTTTCCAAATTTATCTCATGCAAAGCTGAAGGAAGGAATTTTCATAGGTCCTCAAATAAGAAAGCTCCTAAAAGATGAAGAATTTCAAAGAAACCTGAATGATTTTGAACTGGCTACGCGGAAATCTTTCAAGGCTGTGGTACACGGATTCCGTGGAAAGAGAAAAGAAGAGAACTATGAGCAACAGGTGACAAACTTGCTGAAATATTACAAGAACATGGGGTGCTGAATGTCATTGAAAATGCATTTCCTTCATTCCCAACCGGAATTTTTTCCTGAAAACTTAGCAGATGTCAGTGATGAATAAGGAGAGCGCTTCCACCAGGACGTATCTACAATGGAAAAACGATACCAAGGTCGCTGGGACTCTGCCATGATGGGAGATTACTGTTGGTTCCTTAAACGGGCAAGCAATCTGGAGTATAAAAGGAAATTATTGAGTGGGAAACATGTCTAAATAACATATATTGTGTGTAATAATTATAACCATGTATTGTTTAAAAACAAGGAATTTGAAAAATGCTTATATCTTTTGATGTAGGCGTGACAGAAGTAAAAGATTGATATTTTCATAACCAGGACATTAATTTTGTTCAGAATAACCAAATTTTCGTTCCAGAGGTATGACAAAAAAAAAAAAAAAAAAAATTGTCGGGTAGTGTTATTTTGCACGCGTAATTTTAAAACTTTAAATTTAGTAAAACCAACTTATACTGTTATTTAAAATATTACTAAATAAAGGAATCTTTTTTAGATAACCTCGAGGTTCTTAATATTCATAATATTATATTATATAAATTATATTTATATTATATCATATGATGACATTTATGAACGAAAAATATTAAAATAGAAAACATTGGCACATCATTTCGTAACAAGAAAAGTTTATTATTTGTAAGATACATTGTGAAGAGTATTTTTCTACAACGCCCGTAGAAAAGGATATCACTAGTCAAGGGAAAAAAAAAAAAAAAACTGGAAAATTCGCCAGTCAGCTGATTAAAAATCAATGGGGAAACTATAAATTCTCCCCACCCTCGTCAGGTTACCTCTCTCTCCCACGTGATCTTTAACAACAGTAACAAACCAGTAGGAATGGGGTCTTCCCCTGCTGTAGCGGACATGTAGGGATCCGTGGTCGCAACTGTTAAAAATGTACTTCTCCCTTTTGAAATTCTGTACAAAGAAATACTTTAAGATTTTGTGGATTTTCCAAATTTTAATCAAACGCAAAATTTGGTTAGCTTTTGAGTTTAAAAAATAATTAAAATTGGTGTCAATTATCGCATACGAAATTATGTCAAGAATTTGAAGAAAAGGAATGTGATAGAACACTTGCTGTTTATTCTTACTGTTTGCTGGAACTAAGAAGATGAGATACCATTAGACTTACATGAAGAAGAATAGATTTAAAAGGAATCGGCCAGAATTTAATCATGCCGTTTTCCTTTCTGTTTTATTCAAAATATTTTTTCACTATTGAAAGTTCGAGTATTTTTCTAATTTATTTGCTTATCTTTTTATTTCATACTAAAATTAATTTAAAGTATTATATTTTCTTATTTTATTTTTATTAGCCTTGAATATAATAGTGGGGTAAGCCATTTTTGCCATTTAAAACATACATTTTTTTCTATTTTTTGTAATCTTAGTAATCTTCCATGATAGTTTAACTCTTTCGCTGTAACAATAACAGTTACTAAGATTTCACCTTGTTTCTTGAATTTTCTGTGGTGTACTAAAATACTCGGATGAGTGTAAATTTGACTTACACCACTCTGAGAACTGTTAGTGGTTTCACCACTAACATTTCTCTGAAAATTCATATAATTAGTTCCGTGATTGCCAATTAACATTTTAGTTTAAGATTCTTGCGCTAGATGACGCCACTGTGTCTTCCAAAACAAATGTTCGGCGTCCATCTGTAAAGCAATATTATTGTTATATGTTTTGCTGGTGTAGTGCCGTCTACTTAAGTTGTTCTTCTCTAGACGTAGGAGTATCACTTAGGTCATTGAACTTTTTTATATCTCCTCCCCAGTCACGAGCCAGGATAGCCGAGCAACCCACCTGAACAGTCTCATGAAGGAAGCTGGGAGGTGCGTGGAGGACCTGACGACCTGTGTGCTCAGTGCTGCCACCAACGGTAGTCTCTCTACTGCCCTTCTCAAGGTCAGTTTTATTTATTTTCTTATAGTAAACTGGTTAGTAGCTTCAACTCTGGTAGACGCTTGCAAACACCTCGAGTCGCTGCGGACCACCCTACAGCCTTCCGGTCACAGCATGACCCAGTTTCGCGGAAATGTTTAGTGGCGGGCAGAACGGTGTGGGTAAGCTGGGCGAGGTGAACTACCTGCAATCGGACGTCGGCACACAGTGCGATGTGCGGAGACTGTACGATAGGGACATGGGGCGAAAGGTAAGAAAACGTTTTCTTCTATTCTTTGTTCACTGACAGGTGTCCGTGCAGGTGTTTCAACAGAATAGGACCTTAATAATAAGCGATGCATATTCAATGGGTTTTTGAACTCCTTTTCTAAGTGTAGTGTTGAACAAGGATATGCTCACGCGCCTGCGTACCCACTTAAGCTGGGTTTACACGGAGCGTAAACCACGATCGTGACTCACGAAATCGTAGCTTACTGCCTATGTAAACAGACAATCCATGGAATACGATTATGAACGCCACTTCCACGAAACCAGACGACTGCTTCTGCTATATCAAACCGCGTTTTATAATTTCAATCACGAACCGCCTCTCTAGGAGTGAGGTATCTTTTAATTTCAAAATGTGGTTAGTACCCAGGAACGAGTTGGGGGGGGGGATGGTTAGTCATTGAAGTGAGTACCCCCGGGCCTATAGTTATATGGCTCGTTTAAATTTAAATATGCGCCCTTTCCAATGATAAATAAAAAGCAAAACTTACCATTTTTTATGCGTTCAAAAGTAAATGAAACACGCAGTAAAATACTAAAAAATATTATATAGAAAAAGCGTAAAATCTTTTGCTTTTTCTATGGGATGAAAGTTACAAAATAAAAGGATGAAAAATGCAAAGTATAATAATAAAATAAATTTTCTGTTTGTACTCCAGGACGACCAAACGGTCAGAGGAGTTCACAAGATAGACAGAATACAAGAAACAGCACCGTATTCAGCAGTCACTGGCTTGAACCCCTGTCACTCAAGGCACGTGTACTCATGCACCCGCGCGTCTGACCACTAGGCTAATAATTTTGCATGTTAATTTTCTTTCTTTATTTGCAATATTTGGTATTTCATTTTTTAAAAATGATGTTCACATTATAGTGGACGCAGTGTTATTGTTATACGGTTCCTGTGGTTCCCACAAATCCGCGTTAAGTACTCTGTGATGCTGCAAAACATTGCAAACCCAGTCAATGTGGGTTGTGTGAGTAGGCCTCTTCGTTACTGGGAGGCTCGATCACCAGGAAGGAGCCTCCCAGCATGCGTCCACTGGCACGAGGAGCCGGGCCAGGCAGTCGAAAAACATCTGACGGGTCGTCCACACTCTTGCAGGAGCGAGAATGGGGAGGAGTCAAGGAAAGAGCAGAGAAGACAGGAAAGTGGAGGGCGGTGGGGGATGGCAGAGTGTAGGCATCCCCCCAGGCGAAAAGGAGAAAGAAGAGTGCTAGTGCAGTTGGGGCAGTCCAGGAGAAGGACTGCCCCAACTGCACTGTTATGTTCACATTATGTTCAAATGATGTTTTAACATCTTTTTTGAACCAGAATGGGTAATGTTTAATGTTTTTAATGAATTCAGATATTCCAAAAGTTCGTCGCCATTTACATCACTTCATGCGAAGACTCATCTGTTAATTTTGTTTGCAAATTACTGCAATGTGATTTAAGGTGTTCATCTGAAAATTCGCATCTGAAAATTTCATCAATGAACTATAAAAATGTATCAATTTTCCCGGGTTGAGAACAATATTTTCACTATTTTCTGTTGTAAACTGTTCAGATTTCGGCAACAAAATTTTATTATTAAGTATTGCATCCTCGCCAAATGCTTGTTAATCACGCAGTCTCCGCTCATTTGAATGTTCCTTGAGGAGCTCTAACAAAAACAGTCGCAATTTAAAAATTAATCACTAATTTGATAATGGCTGCTAAACAGTTAAATATTCAAGGATTTGGAACAATTAATGAAATGGATGCAGAATTTTTACGAACTGTATATCTCTGTAGTGACATAACCTCATTTCAGCTCTCCTTACTATACTTTGTTTTCGTGAAGTAGAGATACACTCTCGCGTGTAAACACTTTCTCATTCTAAGCAAACTATTATTGGTGACCTGTCGCATTCATGAATTCAAGATCGTAGTTCACGCCCTGTGTAATCTGGCTGTATAGCTGTAATTCTCATCCTGGAGAGTGGAAGTCACTTCTGGCTTGTTCACGACATGCGAGAGCGTCCATAATTCATGCAAAGCAAGACGTGCAAGACTTTTGTCGCATCTCTATTTATTAGTATTAAAACTCCGTTTTTGGGTGGCAGTTCCTTTGAGGGTTTTGTTTTGATCTGATGTTTGCCGTTAGTGAACTCTGATTCAGGACCTTGGCAAAGTTTCTGAATTTATTGACGTTAAAAAACCTTGCTCCCGATGACGTGGCTTTTTCAATTTAACGAAGTCTACTGAGGTTAAAAAGTGAAATACCTCTTCAAGGACGCGTGATCGCAGTTAACTTTCATATTGCCTTTAATAACCTGCCCCAGGCTCCCTCTAACTTCCTCTTATAGTTCTTAGAATCAGTGTCTATAAACGAAAATTTGTGTTTCTGTTAATGGAGCAAAGCTTCTCAAAATGAAAATAGTTCGTCATATATTAGAGCATTGCTGTTTAGAAGAATTAATTTAAAAAAAATCTCCAGGGTCACATTAGTTGAAAGTATGCAAATGAAGAGAAGCAGACTCATCAAATCTCATACAAAACCCTTCCAACGCCCACTAAAATCTTTATAAACAATGAATTACGGCTGTGTGGAAATTATTGTAAAACCATCAACACCTAACAGCTGATATATGTAATGTTCAAATTGGCAAACTCTCCCAAATCGAGAAAAGTAGTTAATTTGGTTAATCTTAATCGCTAAATTAAAAAAAATGATAATAAATAAATAACGAGCGCACAATTTATACCCCAAGCTTTACTTAGTTGTTTATGTTCTAAGAAATAAGCGCAAAGGTCTTTCATTGTTTTCGTCCATTATCGAATTCCAAACCGATTTTTAAGTCGCGTGTGTATACAACTTAAAAAAATACAAATATACAAATACAGTTGTATATATCGTCAGATACATTGAATTCCAAATCGATTTTTAAGCTGTATATATACTGCATATTCAAATATTTGAGCAAAATTTCTTATTTATGTATGCAGGTAAGTCATATATTTAATATCCCGATCCATTCGGCATCTTAACATCGTACTTTCTGGTTAGTGGAGAAGGCTGCCGTAGTCCAATGCGAGGATCCAGTAGTACACGCATTTGAAATTAACGTGGTTTACGCCCACATGACCGCAAAACAAGGTACTGTTCTGTTCTCTTCATATTATAAACGTCCTGACCCTATGTGGCCGTCCTGGAGTATAAGCATTTTCACGTGCGCAACTGAACTTTGTAAAATAAATAAATAAAGTGTAGACATGTGAGATTAAATTGGTTAAAATGGTATAGGCGAATTACTGACGAATAATACCATTACCATGTTTTTATCTGCACTTATAATTATTTTATTAAAATCATGTTTAGACCCAATTCAGCACAGTTTATTCAGTATTTTAACTTTTACAAACTAAACGTTAATGTTTTTTTGCATAATAGTTATAGCTATCGTTTATTTTTAATTATTGAGGAGTTTGCAACATTTTTTAAATTCAGTAACGCTGTCCAAAAAAAAAAAAAAAAAAAAGTAAGACCCTTTTATGTGAAAGGGAAATACTGTTGATAATAATATATTCTTATTATATATATATGTATATGTGTATATATATATATATATATTGCTATAATATTTGAATATACAGTATATAAGAAAAAGAAAAGAATGAGAAATAAAAGAAGAAAAAGAGTTTTAAGAACCTAAAAAAAAACATGAAATTTGAATCGCTGCTCTTGATGGATTTTTCGTGCTCTCTCTCAAACACACACACGCGTACGCGCGTGAGCGTTTAGAGCTCGTCTAACCATTAATAGAGCAGTAAGCATGCTGCTTAACTAGTTTATAAATTTTCACAACTTAGCAATTGTCCCCAGTGCTCCTTTACCACAGTGGACTAATCACAATCTGTGATCTCTTATACTAAAATGTGGTTAGAATACTCTTCCATAGCGTTGCTACCCACAGTTACATACCAGTTAACTATAACAATATCAAAATATATGTACATAAATTTACTCAGATTGCTCCAAATCAGACATCGAGATTGGAGCTGCAGCAGCTTTTCCAGATACGACAGTATCACAGCAACTTTCAACAGAACGCAACCAGAATACTGCCGAACTAAACGCCCTGCAATTAGCAATGACCGAAATATGCAGTAAAAATATTCCGTACAGTAATTTTCAGATTCCCTCAGTTCAGGCCTTACAAAATATTGAATATTCTGTTGGATCCCGAGAAATGAACCAGTCTAGGACATAGCTAAAGTCACAACAAATCTCACAAATTCAAATTCCAAAATACCATTCACAGACTATAAATATGTCATTCACAGCAGCGGAAAGTAAAAATGTCAGCAACGGTGGCAAAATCAAACCGAAACCAAACTTCGACACATCAAACCAAAACTACAACTCTGGAAAAAAAGCATGAGAAAGGATAGACAGGAAGAAGTCATTCTAGCCAGATTAGGAACGAGATACATTTCAACTTAGGCTGTCACTTACTTTGAGGAGAGGACTCAAAAATCTCCTCAAATATTGTCATACTGTACTCATCATTGACTACCCAGAGTTTATTTGAGAGCAACAAATAGCATTCTCCCTATCCAGAGCACAAGTTCGCTACGCTCTAAAACTCTACAAGACACTTGTACAATGGAACGTATTAGAATTTTTCAGATGTCTAAAACCAATAAATATTTATATGAATATTACGAAGAACAAAAAATAAAACAAAGGCACGTAAAGTTATCCCGTAAAAAAATCATAACAGGAAATTCCAATAAAGTGTAAAGTGTGTTTAGGGTCAAACGGCACCAGGGGTCTCCCCATCTCCGCGTAGTTTACATTGTGGTGTGATACAGTTCACTGTAAAGGCCAGAGATTTAAAAGTATATGGATCTTGAGGTGTGTGATGTTGTGTACCGTTGTTCTTCTGGCCATTTAGCCGCCAGACCCCAGCTGAGGCCCAACGTTGCCCACACTTCGCCCCGTGGAGGCAGACCAGGTACACAGTAGTATGGAGCTTTACTCTGGCAGGCCCTGCCACCTAGTTTCCTGAGATTTCAGTGGCAAGGACCTCAAAAAAAAAAAAAAAAGTTTGCGTGGGTTGATCGCTAGATTGAAAGACCGAAATGTGAGCGAAATTAATTTGGAGCTATTAAATTTTGACCTGTGGGATATACGCTGGCGAGCAGGTAGAGAGGGAGAGGAGACTGAAGACTGGGGGGAGAAAGACAGAAGAAATAGGGTCAATAGAGGAGGAGACCCCATTATAAGTCAGTGGGGCATGCCCATGCCCCACCAGGAGGAAATCTGGGTTGGCGAGTAGGGGAGGAGGCAGGAGGGTATCCTCCTGTCTCCTTCCCTACCGCCGAGGGAGGGGGAAAGAAAGATGGGTCTAGCAAGAGCGCCGGCACCGATTGCCACTATGGCTGGCATATGCAGAAAGCTCTGCGGTCTCATTGGGCTGGTTGGAATTCAGCTGGATAGAAAGTCACTCATGAGGCTGTGTCCCATCTGGAGGGGGTCCAAATATACGGTGTGCACTTTTCGTGGGTTATGTCCGGTTCGTGTGGTCATCTTATCATGTTGTTTTTTTTTTTTTTTTTTTTTTTTCCCTTCTTCCTCCTTCTTTCTTCCTTTTCCTTTCTTTCCTGAGGAAGTTAGTTGTTGGTTTGTACTGTTTGCTCTCATAAGTTATTCATTTCATGGTTGTTGCTGTTGTGGTGGTGGATGCGGGAGAGTCCACTTCTTGTGAAGGGGTCTTGCGCATATTGAGTGAAGGCACTATAAGTATCTTTTTCAGTTAGTATCAGATATTCCTGGTCTCTTAGCATTATTTGGGTGGTGGTTATAAATCGGCAGCGGAGATCCTCGTACAGTGGGCAGTCGTACATCAAGTGCCCCCATGTCTCACGTAGACCGCAGTGGCATAGGGGGGGGGGGACACTCAATCCGAATCCATGGAGTTTTCCTCTTATGGCGCCATGGCCGGTCAACAGGTAGGTGGCGAGAAGTCCAGGAGAAAGCCAAGGTGGATAGTTTGGGTACACCAGTTGTAAATCAGGAATAAATTTTTTAGTTATTTCACCTTTGGTTGATGTCTGCCAGCGGGTTTGCCAGCTCTGGTTGAGATGTGTGAGGAGACGTTTGCGTTCCAATTTGTGGTCAGTTTCAGGGTCCAAAGTGAAGTTCAGATGGTTAGCCTCACGTCCCTCGGAGAGTTGATATATTAGGCTGCGGAAGACTATTTCAAGGTCTAGGGGAAGAATCCCTGTCAGGGCCTGGAGGGCGTGTGTGCTTACAGTATTGCAGGCTCTTGTTATTATAAGTAATTAGATAGTATGAATCAGAGCTGTAATACTCAATATGTTCTACGTTGATAATAATATTAGTAAATTAATAAGAGGAGTTTACCTCAATATAGTACGTGGAACACTTCCGTATGATACCCTCCAGAAATTAAAACGGAAAAAACGAAAAAATCGACAACTTACCGGTCTATTAAAGTAAAATATAAATAATTAAATAATCAATTTAACACAATTCAAAATCAATTCAAAACAATTAAAATTCAAATTAACGCAATTAAAAGAATAACGAAATTATTCAAAACGATCTTCCTTCCTGAAGCTGACAATGCTTTTCGACCGACTGTCGTGATCACAGGAATGAAAATCCTGAGGATTTTCATTCCTGAGGATCTTCATTCAAGAACGGACCCAAGACTGATCCCTGTGGGCAGCCTCTGAAGATCTGTCTGGAAATAGAATGATATGGAGTTTCTACAACAACCATTCTGTTGTCAAAATATGTTTTGACGCATTGGTATAGGTTGGCCGGGATGTTGGCCTTCCGGAGCCTGCCGAGGACGCTTGGCCACCACAGGGTGTCAAATGCCCCGGCAAAATCTATTGCGATTACAAGTAGATATTTATGGTTTGTTGTTTCAGCAGCTCTGGTAATGTTTTCCAGGGCATCCAGAATGGAGCAGCCCCTCCTAAAGCCAAATTGATTCTGTGATTGTAGGCCTGCAGCCATGTAGCAAATTTCGATTCTATCTTTGAGGAGGTGTTCAAAGAGTTTACTTAGTACAGAGAGAAGGGCTATTGGTCGGTATGACTCCTGAAGGTCCTGTTGCTTGTTTGGACTTTTCAGGATTAAGCGCAATTTGGCAGTCCTCCAAGCTTGTGGAAAGCATCCCTCATTAAGGCAGTGATTAAAGAGGGTGAGTATTACCTCTGGAATTGTCTCGATGGTCTCCTTGACGATTTCAGGCTCCAGTAAGTCGATACCCGGTGATTTCTTGTTGCGCAGTTTTGCTGCAGCAGTATGAAGTTCAGTGATGGTCAGTGGTTCTTCCTTATTGGTGGTAGTATAGGTATCATTGTCTTGACATAATTTTTTCTGTTCTGGGGTAGTGGGAGTAATATGTCCAGGAAACATGCTGTCCAGGATGTTGTTGATATTATCCTGCCAGGTCTTGGTATAAGTGCCTAGCGGCGTCTTTGTTGCAGGGATGACTTCTCCCCTGGGGAGTTTGTTTGTCGTTATTCTGTAGACAACCCCCCAGGGGTGCTCGTTTCCGGTTGTAGAAATTAGTTGCTCCCATGAGCGCTGTTTCCTGAGTCGGATTAGAGCCGTGTACTCATTTCTTGCGGTGCGATAGTGGTCGCGGAGTTGGTCTATTTCTGCTGCTGGCCAGGAAAGTCGTGCTCTCTGGAATAGTCTTCTCCTTGTGTTCACCTCGCGTCTGAGCTGTTGTAGTTCCGGGGACCACCAGGGGACGGCCCCTGGAGTTGGGTTTTTCCTTTTAATTGAGCAGTTTGCAGCGGCAGTGATGAGATCCACCACGGCGGTTTGGTGCTGTTCCGGGCTCAGCCCCTCTATTTGGAGGGTTTGTGCTGCTTCTCTTAAGGTAGTCTGGAAGAGAGACCAGTCTGCCTTCTGTATGGCGTATCTATGTTGGATTTGTCGGGTTGGTTGTTGTCTGTCTATGGTGCGTTGAAGCGTGAAGGTTATGACCCTGTGGTCCGATGTGGTCCAGCTTTTCCTGACCATCCATCCCGAGAGGTGACCAGCCAGAGACCTTGAGGCGAGTGTAATATCGATTGTGGCTTCCCACATTGTGCTGAAAAAGGTGGTGGGGTTATTTGGCTGATTGAGTATAGTGAAGGTACTGTTTGCCAGGAACTCCTCTAGGTGTTGTCCATTTGTGGCGCTGTGATGCCCTCGGGTTTGGCTGAACCACGCCGGGGATCGACAGTTCACATCCGCTCCCACGACGATCCTGGCATTCTGGAATTCTGTGAGTAAACTCTGCAGGTACCTGGTAGCTGGGAGGATATCTCCCCCTGGGCGGCAGTACAGTGAGACTGCATAGAATTCCCCGAGCGAAGTTATAATATGGGCACATGCGGCCCAGGATGTACAGTAGCTGGAAATCTTGGTTACAGTGATACTAGGGTTCTTAACCAGGATGCAAACCCAGGGGTTGTCTCTATTATCCTGAACTATTTTGTAGGATAGGGGATATCCTCTCACCCCCCGGCTGTGCACATATGGCTCTTGGATAAGTAGGATGTCGAGGTTCTGTTCATTCGCTTTCTTGGTGAGTTGTCCGGCCACGGCCTTAGATCGCTGTGCGTTTAGTTGCGCGAAGTTTACCCTGTCTAGGTTAAAAGGTCTAAGGCGTGCGTCCATAATCAATCTTCATTTGGTATGCACCCTTAGCTTTGATGTAGATGGGACACTGATTATCCCTTAGTGAGTGGTCCGCTGGCATCTTCTGTGATTTACAGTTTACACAGGTGGGCGGATCATCTTTTTTAGGGCAGGTGCCAAATTCATGGCCTTTCTCTGCACAGTGGCCGCAAGTAGGGCACAGGTGTGCGTCGTATGTCCAAATCGACAGCAACGGAAGCATTTGGGAACAGACACATGCTCTTTGAAGCGATGGCTGCCCCAATGTATGAAAACCCTGGTTGTTTGTGCAATCGTTTTCCATGCCTCTGGTGTAAGTTCAACCACCCAATTTGTGTGGTCTCCTGTCCTGGATTTTGTTTGGAATTTTGGGGTGATTAGGGTCGTTGGTTTCACGTTTGGGTACTCATGCTGAAGGTTCCTGGAATATAGTTCCTTCTGCAGAGCTTCTGGTGTTAGATACTTGCTCGTGTTAAAAATGACCATACTGGGCCCCTTTTTCTTGGGGGCGCTGCCTCTAAACCAAGTGTTTGGATCCTTGGGTTGTTGAGGATTTCGTTTGCGTCTTCCTTCGTCTGGGTTTCAATGATCACACCTGTATTCCTTATTTTTCGGACAGATTTGATTTTTGTAGTCTTTAGATCCTGTGTGAGGTTCTTCATAATGGTTTGTTTCACCTCTTCACTAATCTGGTGTTGTGCTGTTGAGGTCGGTTTTAATATTACCAGGTGTGGAGTCGGCAGGAGCGTTTTGTAGTAGTTGCCACACGTGGCAGTTGAAGAGAGGTATCTGGAGCAGTGGTCCTCAGCGCTTGTGCATATGTGGGTGCACGCTGTGGCATTTGTTTTGCCCCACATTCAGCGGAGGCTTGCAGTTTAGCCTTGGCCCTTTCGCTCTCGAGGTAGGCTTCGACAAGGAGTGCATCGAGTTTGTTCCACAGTGTTATTATTTGAGCCCTTAGTGCAGTGGTGACTCTGTTTGTTTGCTCTTTAAAGAGGATTCTAGAGCAGTTTTCAGGAACAGGGATTTTTCATGCATTGTACCCTCGGGTAAGGTAGGATCCAGGAAGGTTTCCTGTGTCTTGTCCTGTGTCCTGTCGTCGCTAGTCTCCTTTGTCGTAATCTCTGTGAGATTTTCCTGCGTTTCCCTTATCTCCGTCTGGGAACGGGTTTCTATCTCAAATTTTGGTATCGAGGAAATTCCGATAGCAGTTTCAAAGGATTATGGGAAAATATATAAAGCTGGAATGATGAATTTGAAAGATGCAATATATAGCCTCAGTAGCTTTTTGCACCTATAATCTTGACACCAACCAACCAGTATTGCTGGCTTGTTGATTCGGGTAGTTTCTGAACGCCTATCCCGCCAAAATTCGACCGTCGGTTATGCCATTATGAAATGGAAACGTATCGCTCATATCACCACTTACAGCAACGCATAGTTAGATCGCGGAAGTCGCTCCACGTGACACACGGTCTACTCGGAAGGGTAGTGTATGACAATTTTGTTGATCGGTCCCATGGATCCGATAGAGGAGCTTCAAATTATCTGCGTAGCTGAGAAAATCGGTTTCCTGGCACAGGAATGGGTGGATAGCAGCAGTAAAGAGAAGCCCAGAAAGAACTCCGTGCTGGAGAACGCCTGTTCTGACTTTCCTAGTGAAGGATTTTTTATTCACCGTCAAGTGAAAAACCCTTGTTGTAAGAAGCGACTTTAAGAATTCAAGGATATTTCCTTTAATCTGGTATCCCTCCTCACAAAGCTGAAGGAGAGGCTGGACGTCAATGCAGTCGAAGGCAGACTGGATACACAATTTCCGTCTCCTGCCTGTCTTGTAGAGCCTCCAGAATGGTGTTAGTGGTTGCCAGCAGGTTGGTTATGGTGGACCTGCGTTTCAGTGCGTAATGGATAGATTGTGAATTACATGGCAGAACCTGGTTGGTTAAGATGGAAGAAGGCACTTCTCCATAACTTTGACGGTGCATGACGCTTTCATAATTGGCCTGAACTGTGATACTGAGGTAGCTCCATGCGTTTTTGAATTGCCCGAACTACATATTGGTTCCAGGCTGTTGGGAAACTTTGAATTGTGAGAATTCCATTTATGATTCGTAGAAGCGCATTATGATGAAAACACTTATGCTCTTAAGGATAAATTGTGCGATCCCATCAGATACAATACATGACTTTGGTGGGATACTATTGATGGCCTGGCTGAGCTCTCCGTTTTTAATGATGATGGATGTGAGGGTATCTCGCTGACAACTGTTGTGAAGGTTCTTACGGTCTAACGCAGACTTGGCTTGAATATTGTAATGTAGTCAATTAAATCGATCGGATTAATTTGTTCAGGGAAATCATCATGTCTTGCCTTAAACGGTGTCTTCCCTACCTTGATTGTTTTATCAATGTAGGCTTTCATGGCTTTAGATTTACTTCTGTTAAACTGAGCACGGGTTCTTGAGTATGCTATCCTGTCTATTGGGTCTGATGTGGCTTTCCATTTCCTTTGCTTATTCTGAAATTCGAGACTTAGCTATTGGTTCCACCATTCATTGCTCCGGCGAGAAATTGACGCGGTTTTTTGACGCTGCAGATCGAGCAATGGAATTCAGCCAGCAGGTAAAAAAGTGCAGCCCGAGCTGTGGATGACATTGGTTTAATGCATCCCAGGGAAAGATGGATGCTGAAAAGCAGCATTTCTGTGGGTTGAGGAGTGAAGGGCTAATCAGTTTTCTTAATTGATATCTGATCATGCCATGGTGTCTTGGATGCCATTAGGAGTCAGAGGGCTACTGGTAAGTGGTCTGACATGTAGGCTGTCTAAGTTGAGGGTATCTGTTGCAAAGATTAGGTCTAACAGGTTAATGCCTCTAGTAGGGGCAAAGTTTTGGAGGGTCAGTCCTACTGCATCCAGATTAGAGTATAACAGTCTGGCGAAGACTGTGTTGGTCTGAGCTAATGTTGAAGTCTTCTCACACACAAGTAAAGTTGGTTTGGGGTGGCATTGATTAATTATCCAGTTAGAGACCTCTTGTATAGTGTTCTTAACTGAGGGTGTGGAGGATGTAGCCTGTGCACACGCCAATGTTGTCTTGGACACTGAGTGAGACTCGTGCAGCTTAAAACAGTTCCGTCTTCAAAGTGGCTGAGCTAGTCATTGAGAATTGCTGTGTGTGTTGAAGAGAATGCCTACACTGCCGCCAGTCCTCCGCTCTCTTGAGCAAAAATGCCAGAGAAACAAGCACGTTGAGAGAAGGCGAGGTCCTCTTCATTAGGGGAGTCATACAACTTTGATATGAGAAGAATTTCCATTGTCTGAAGCTTATTTCTCAGGCTTCTAGCGTTTTTGTAGAAAATAGTGCACATCATAGAAGAGGACGTCGCCTTCTCTCAACGTGTTTGTTTCTCTGGCATTTGTTGGAGCTCTGGTGGCCTTCGAATATCGGCTTTGATTCGTTCTGGAAGTAATCCTCACTTTAATCTTCATATGTGCCTCAGCAGTTGGTAGCAGGTATTCTTGTCGCTGACTTGCTTCTATGAGGCTGTTCGGACCTTTGGAGAGGTTCGGAACAGTAGAAGTTCTACTGTTCCGAACTTCTGCTTCCTGAATGCTTCTCCCCTTTCTTACAGTTGATAGTGGGTCTGAGTCAGCTCTTCCTTTCCTTAGTCGTGGTTTCATACCGTTCAGGAAACTGCATCCCGGTAGAGAGACGCTTGGAAGGGTAGAAATGTTTCACAAATGCCCCGGCAGGCCAAGATGATGCAAGGCTGATTAGTTTGTAATTAGATTCCGCAGAAGTGATTTTGAATGATGCATAGTATGGTTGTTTGGTGGTAAGCCTAGTAACTTCTGCATCTATACCTATTCAGATATGATCTCGTCTGTTCAACTGTTTTCTGTGGGGTAAGCCGTGTGACAAAAATTGATCTATTACGTGTCGAGATTTTATACTGTTCAGCTGCTTCTGATGTCACTGTTTATCTTCGATACTTTGATAATGTTATTGCTACTGTTGGTTCCACACGCCTGTTCATCATGTCAGATGTCAATGTGAAGTCTCTACTCTGGTTTTCCTCTTCTTCTTTCTCTATGAATGAATTCCCACTCTCTCGTCACCTTATTACTCCCAAGCAGCGCGACATGCCTTTTATCTTCAGCTCTACTCTGGAGAGAGTACAATGCTTCCACTGTTCTGACTGGTCTCTTAACTCTGGCATTTGCTGTAGTGATCACAGAGCTATTACTTTTGTGATTAAGTCTTCCTTTTCAGATACTTCTTTTCCTCTGCAGGACCTTCGCCGCTTTTTCCTTAAATGTATATTCTGGTGTCTTTTTTGATGATACTCTTCGATTCTCATTCTCGAACTCCATCTTGAATACTATTTCTAATTATTCTGCATCTGACTATGCACTTTATGTTCGGGAACTCTGTTCATGATGCTAAGAGGAAAGTGTTGCCTAAACATCCAACACCATGGTGAAGTCAGGACTTGACCATTTTACGCTGTCGTGTTTTTCGTGCTCTGTGGTCCTTCCAGCGACATCATACGAGCTGGCCAACCGTAGACGTTGTACAGCTTAAAAATGAATATCGCAACCTCAAACGTCAAGACCATAAATGACAGTAAAAGATCACCTTGGAGAACATTTGTTCTAACTGTAGGTAATTATGACTCTTGGGGTCTGGTTCATCGATTCTCTCTAGAAACAAGGTTCACCCTCCAGAAATTTACAAATCTGTTGACTCTCACAGTTCTATACAGTATAAGTTTGCTTTCTTGCATCATATGCCTGCGCTAATGCTCTCTCTCTCTCTCTCTCTCTCTCTCTCTCTCTCTCTCTCTCTCTCTCTCTCTCTCTCTCTCTCTCTCTCTCTCTCTCTCTCTCGTTACTCTTAAATTTTTGGGTATTATTCTAGATCGCAAATTAAACTTTCAGAAACATGACTTCCACCATCATGTTAAAATAGCCAAACATTCTTATGTGTATGTCCGTCAGTCGCATCATTCTTGGAGTATTAACCGCCGTACTCTTCGTCTTTTGTACAAAGTGGAGTTTGTTACGATCAGTACCTATGGCGCTTGTGCCTGGATTTGGTATACTAAGATGGTTACTATCCAAGAGAAAATCTTATGTATCCAAAGACGTATGTTCTTAATGATGAGTCGTTCCTGTGGCAGCAGTCTCTAGAGCAACGCTGCAGGTTTTAAATGGTTGCCTACCTTCGGACCTCCAAATTGTTTATCGATGTTTCTGCTTTTATCTTAGATACGCCATTTCCGTTGACGTTTTAGGCATAACTCTTAATATTCACTGCGATTCTAAAACTGAAAGGACTCGTTGTTGGATCCAACTAGTGCAACTCTGGCAAAATGGGTGGTCTTCTTTCAAAGGTATGGTCCCAAGAAAGTTTATTATACATCTGTGTCTTTTGCTTTACAAAAGTCTACTCTAAAATGGTTCTGACCGAGTTCCATAATCTTTTTCTTCTCACTGACCATAGTTCTCTTTGCACTAAAGTTTCTATGTTTAATCTGTCTAGTTCTCCTCTCTGTAACTATGGCAGCCCAGAAGACTGACAGTGTGTTCTTTTCATCTGCCCATATTACTTGTCTGCCCGGTAGCACAGTGGTGTCGTCACTGTCCTCCTCACACTGGGTGGAAAAGGCCGGGTTCGAATACCGTCGATGACGCGAAAAACGTTTATGGGCTTTTCTCACTCCAAGAGTGAAAAAAGGCTGAGTTAGTCACTCTCAGGCATAGATAGCAAGGTTTATCCCCCGAAAAAAACTGGGAGTTTTCGTGCAGGCAAATCGACCAGAGAACAAAACAATTTACAGACTCAATACACATGGGGTTGAAAGTTATTTTCCAGGTGACCCTAATATAATACTTTTGTTTTTGTCCATATTACTTGGATCTTCGTCAGCCCCTGCTTGCTGCATGCCAACCATTTTCTCCTGGCAATGAAACATCTCTTTTGGACTCCTAAGAAAAGTTTAATCTTTTGCAAGAATTTGCCCATAAAGCTTTCACCAGACGTGAACAACTCATCATTAGTACTTCAGTTCCTGGAAATACTTCTGTTCCAGTTCCACCTTCAGTCCAGGCCACCACCTCCATTGTCTTCAATTCTTTATACCACCATCGTCGTCACTACCGTCGTATTTAGTTCAGCTAACACCATCACCTTAGACTTGGACAGTTTCTAAGCATATTCGTAGAACGTTGAACGACTAGAGTGTTTTCCTGTCTTATGCTGGTGCCGAGAGGCCGGATCATCTACTGGCACAGGCTGTCCTGTATGTAATTTGTATCTCTCTCTCTCTCTCTCTCTCTCTCTCTCTCTCTCTCCATCTATTTCCTTTTATTTTTTGTCTTTTCCTTTTCATCTGTCTATCAGTTTTTACTTTTTATTTTCCCCGCTTTTTCTGCTATTCTTTCCTCTATTGTGTTTGTCCTTGCTAGCACCGGCCTTGCACTGGTGCAGGATTTATTGGTAGTTTTCTATCAATTTTTAAAATTGGTTTTTAAATTCTTATTTTTATTTTATTATTTTTAATTATTTTTTATTTATACTATTTATTTTATTACTTTTTAATTTTTAAAATTTTTATTATTTTATTTACTCAATTTTTTTTAACGGTTTGGACATTCAGTACGTGGCACTCGAGGTTTTCCCCGGTTTGCGCTCAGTTGTGGCCCTCCTCCTCGTGGCGTAGACGTGTACCAGGATGCGCCTTCCTGATGTTTGTTGCTTAGCGTTTGGGAGTCGCCCTACATAAGCTACTATACATGTTTACATATTTTGTTAACTTTTTATCTTATATACTCGTCCTGGAGTATAAACAGAAAATATTTATATATTTAATAACCAAGTTATGCCAGTTTACTATAATTCTTTAGTTATATTTATATATTGACCCTGGAAGCAATTTAGGTTTCTGGTTATCAGAGCTCTGCAGAGGTGAAACACACCCACCTGATAGTCTGCGGTTTTTTATTTTATATATTATTTCCATCTGCTGTAGTAGCCTGTAATCACCCTAATCACCCTCTTTAAAAGTAAAGAGAATTCCTCTTTACTGTTCGATTCCTCAGAAATCGATTTCTTACGAGGAGTATAAAGGAGAACTCCCCCAGACTGTTCTCTTTTATACCCCTCTTTTTCCCTCCCCTTATTGCTTTACTGAGTAAGTCTAACATAGCAGCTATTCAGATTTTATTTTATTCTTATTTATTTTTGCACTCATCAATTCAAGTAAGTCCTGTATGAGTCCTCTGGAAAGAAAATTTCTTCTGGAATGTTTTTTATATAAACAAATGTGAACGTTTTTCTATCCCATCTTGCATCAGGAAGAGCTTAAATCATTGTCACAAGGCTTCCACCCTTCCGATTTGGAAAAGTGCCCCATGTATTTCCTGTTCCTCCTCACCATTCCGTTAAATAGCCTTAAACTATTACACATCACGTACTATAGGAGGGGAGGGGGAACGATGGTAGAGAGAGAGCATTGGGTCAATAAAAGAAACCATATTCGACAGCAGAAACGACTGCAACAACAATACACACTCCTGACAAAAGATGTGCTGAACAGTGACTTCTTTTAATGATCCCCCCCCCCCGCCTCCTTCTGCTCCACAAAGATGTCTAACAGAAGTTCTACTTGCATGTCTTCCATTTAATTGCCATTCCTGTAGCGAGGCCACCTACGCTGTTAATTTTCCCCTCCTTGCGTGCACCGTAATAAATGTTATGATTGCCGAGTTAGTCTAAAAGCGTACTTCTGAATTTTCATTGGGTAAAGAGTTGCGGTCACTTGCACTGATTTGTTATTATCATAGACGTCTTCTACGAGTCAATGACCTCCCCGCAAGTACGATGATTTCTTACCTGCTAAATGAATATGGCGCATATAACAATTTTATTAAGAGATCTGTAATGTACGCTCTGATTTTACAAGTGGGCTTCGCAGTAAATATGCGGCAGTTAATTCTATTAACATGATGAATGTTAGAAAAATTAATGTCGAACTTGTGTTCACTTGAAAAAAAAAATTCTGTTTAAAATGTATTTTGCACGTGGGCTAGAACGCCATTGTTAATTAATGTAGAACTTGTGTTCACTTGAAAAAAAAAAAAAAAAAAAAATTTTGTTTAAAATGTATTTTGCACGTGGGCTAGAACGCCATTGTTAATTAACTTATTAAAAAGTAAGAGATTACCTCAATCTTTTTTCGTGGAATGCTTCCAGTCAATTCTCTCTCATATGTGACGAATAAAATAAGATGAAAAAATTGGAAAAAAAAACCGAATTAATGAATTCCTTCACTCATAGAGATACGACTAAATCCGATGCGCAACGGAACCAAAAGCCGAGAGCCCCAACCCGATCCCGAAACACATCAAACCACCGCAGCAAGACCATTAGTGCGAGAAGACATTGTGTCACAATAAATAGTTAAAACTGATTCCGATAATAAATAATTAAAATCACTGGTTAAAAACACTATTAAAATCACAATTAAAAAGATTAAAAACTATTTAAAATTAAACGGATTAAAAGTTACGATTTGGATTAATATTCAAATTAAACGAAATGCACAGCTGTTTCCCTTTCTTAAGCAGACCACGCTTTTCGTTGGTCGCCGTGTTCCTTTTGGTCGTATCTCTGTGAGTAAAGGAATTCATTAATTCGTTTTTATTCCAATTTTTTCATCTTATTTTATTCGTCACATATGAGAGAGAATTGACTGGAAGCATTCCACGAAAAATATTGAGGTAATCTCTTACTTTTTAATATATTAAAATCGTGGAAGTTATTGAGCCCTGTAACTCTGATTTTTTACTAACTGTTAATTAACGGAAACGCTTGTACTGCTTTGCATTTATTGACTAATAGCTCACTGTGAAATGTTGATCACTTGTTCTTTCTTCATAGTTATCGATGACAGCTCATATCAATCGATTTATATGTGATATATGTATCTCTAGAATGAAAAATTTGTATCCAAAGTCGCTTAGGCAATTTTGTTTGCACGTTTCTTTATTGCCGAGTGGTGAAGAGTTTAAATAGTGAAAATTTTCTTCAGCAAGAGAGCGATGGGGAGGAACCTATTCCTCTCACTTTTGGGTATTGGAAACCTTCACTCAGACTTCAAAGGTGATTGTTATGGATAGAACTTTCTAACCACATCTCATATGCTGTCATTCTGTTGCTCATTACTTTCCAGTCTGGAAGCAACAGAATGGCAGCATATGACGTGTGGCTGGAAAGTTTCAGAAATGACTTTATGACTAAGTTAAAATTGATATTTTGCTTCTCCCTAAAGATCATGTGGTATCTTTATATGAAACCATTCATGTAAATATACCACACGATATTTAGGGAAGATCTTCTATATGAATGATACCACTCAATAACAACATGCCTACAGGTGGAATGTTATCCCTACCAACCAGATTTTGTTCCATCCAACTTATTTCCGTTCCCAACTGTGAGCATTCTGCTTACAAGGACATATTTTGAATCTGGAGGAAGTCCAGCAGCGTACGTCGAAGGGACTAAAATCGATATCAGTAAAGGAGTTCAAGAATTGCTTCCAGTTTTAAAAGAAGAGAATTACTTCGTGTAGAGATTCCCGAGGAAACTGCCTTGAAGGGCAGTAGCCCTTCAAAGCAGTTCCCTCTTTAATTTGGAAGTTAAAAGTTACCTTTGTCATTTCCGGAACTTTAACTTTGTCAAAACTTGTCGGCAAGTTACACCTTTCTTGTTCACGAATGGATGCTACCAACCACACATTCTATAGTCATTTTCGCGTTATGCATAATCTAAAAAATATTTATTGCTATTATATATTTTTTTTCAGAGAAACTATATCATGTTATATGTTAATATAAAGTACAATTTATAGATTTCAGTATTATATATATAGAGTAAACTCGTTAAAATTCGGCACCCTGGGGGATTGAGAGTGCCGGATTTTAGAGAGGTGTACCTGGTGGTGGAGCAGTTTTAGAGAAACGCATTTCTCTGAACGTTTTCACTAACAACTGAGCCATTTACATCCGTAAACGTTTATAGTGGCGAAAAGGTAGTCAGCATCATCAGCTTTTTTCATCATCAGCCATTTTCAATAAAATGGCTGATGATGAAATTGAGAAATTGAAAAGAAATTTTCAATTTCTCAATTTCATCATCAGCCATTTTCAATAACTGCAGGATTGAAGGCCTCTCCAGCAACTTTCCAGTTCCTTCTGTTTTGTCCAATGGCCATCCAATTACTGCTCACGGACTCTTGAATTTCATCTGTCATCTCCGTTGTTGTCTTCCAGGTTTTGTTTTAGCTCCTCTTGGGTACCATTTTGTTATTTTCTTAGTCCATCTCTCATCATGCCTTCGAATTATGTGTCCTGCCCAAGTCTATTTGAGTTCTTTAGTTTTGATAAGAATATTCTTTACTTGAGTTTGCTGCCTAATCAATGTGTTTCTCTGCTTATCCAACAGTGATTCTAATGGAATTCATTCCATTCTTCACTGTGTAGTTTTCAGCTTATCTTCCATAAGTCATGGCGGGGAGTATACATTAGGCTCATTATTTTACGTCTCAAAAAAATTGGGATATTGCTCCTCAGTATGTGACTATATTTCCTGAATGCTATCCATCCGAAATTTATTTTTCTCTTGACTTCCAGTCATGTATCATTTTTATCACTGACTTGTCCACGATAAGTATATGAATCTGCCTTTTCAATTTCTGCTCATTCAATGATTATATCCCTTTCTGTGGCATACTTGTTCATCATTACTTTTGTTTTAACCACATTAATCTTTAGATTTTCCTCTAATTCTTCAGTATCATGGCTTATGATCACAATGTCATTTGGAAATCGTAAATGGTTTAGGTACTCTCCATTCACGTTGACTCCTCTCTGCGACCTGTCCAATCTTCTGAAAGCTTCAAGGGCAGCAGTAAACAACTTCGGAGATATTGTGTCTCCTTGTCGAACTCTTTTCTCAATTTTAAATTTGCTGCTTTCTTTGTCTAATCTAATAAAGAAGGTAGCGTTCTCATATATTTTCTTCAAAATCATGATGTATGCGATATCTATGTCTGATCTTTTCCAGTGCCCGAAATATTGCCTTATGCTGTATGGGGTCAAATGCCTTTTCAGAATCCACAAACGCCAGGCATAATGGTGTTTTATATTCATTTGCTTTCTCCATTAGCTGTGATATTACGTGAAGGTGATCCATAGTTGAGAATCCTGTCCTAAAGCCAGCTTGCTCTTTCGGTTGATTCTCATCAAGTATTCTTTCTAATCTGTTAGTAATGACCCTTGTGAACAACTTGTAGATATGGGATAACAAGCTAATTGGTCTATAATTTGCAATTTCTGATTTATCTCCTTTCTTATGCAGCAAAACTATGATTGCATTATTCCACTGCTTAGGCGTCACTCCATTCCTAATGTACTTTGTGACGAGTCTTTCCAGTTTCTGTGTCATGTCTCTTCCTCCGAGTTTTAACAACTGTACAGTAACTTCATCTTCACCCAGGGCTTTCTGATTTTTCATTTACTTCGATGCTCCTTATGTAATACCATATAACTCCTTATATAATACCATATAACTCCTTATATAATTCCCTCGTTCCCTATATTGTACCAGTTAAAATGTAAATAAGAGTTTTTGTTTTGTAAATAACATTAAACAGAGTCACAGCAAACTGTGCTTCAGAGAGAAAAGATTTTCGAATTGGATAATAAGAAAAAATGTACTAATTTTCTTAAGGAACATTATTATAGCGAGGCATTCTTTACCAGTTTACATGACATTTTGCTTTTAATAATACGAGGTGTGGATATTAAATAACAAGACTGTTGCAATAAAATAAAAAATTAATTATTATTTCGTTCCTTGTAAGTTATCCCCTCCAAATCATTGCCTTAGGCATGTTCAACCATTTTCAACAGTTTTCTGTTGACGTTTTCAGCAAAGGCAGTTACTGACAACTGTTTTCTTCACTCATCCTACTTGCCTATCAAGATTATCCTTAGTAGTACTGATATTCAAGAAGCATTCAGTGACTTATTTCTTTCTTTCTTTCCTTTTCTTTTTCTCTAGTATGGGCAACTAAAGAAATATGCTGGCACCCACCGATTTAGCACTGCCCTCGGTGGGTGCGGGATCTGTTCCTTTTTGGGCAAGTAAGTTAATACAGGCCCACCTCCTCGTGCTGAGGATGGGTATCGTTTTTCTGCTGCCCGGTTAAGGTGGCACATACAAACCACATGTGATTTCCATTTGGCCAAACCACAGCATTCTGTAAACAATACGATGATAACTGGCGGAGCTGAACTCTGTTCCAGGTGCCGCCACTACACTGAATACACGCATTCTTTGGGCTTTTTTTTTTTTTTTTTTTTTGTTAGTTGTTGGCGCATCGGTTTCTGTGGCCACAATGCACCTCCCAAGGTTTTTGCATTTTCTACTCTGATCCAAGCCCGAGGATCAGAGTAGATTCGAACCCGCGACCTTTAAGTTGCCAGGCAGGCACTTTACCCACCCGGCTAGCCCGGTCGGCGCGTTGGGCTTGTACACATCATTCCATACATTTTTTCTAAGCACAGACATATTTCTGGAAGTCATCTTTTGTAAGTCCTTTTAACACTTCGGTCGTTTTTTCTCAATGTCTTCAATGGACTGAAAATAGGTTCCCTCAAATATACTTTTCAGTTTAGGGAAGAGAAAAACGTCAAAAGGGCTAGGCCTGGCGAGTAGGGTGTAGGGTGCATGTTCACACTCGGGGATTTGTTTTTAGCCAGAAACTGACGAAACTGGCCAGTTTTCATTGAAGGCACGTTGTATGCTGGAGCATTGTCTAGATGGCCTTTCAACCATCTTTCCACAATTCAGGTCTCTACCTTCGAATTTTTTTATGCAGCCTTGTCAGAACTCCAATGTAGTACGTTTGATTGGTAATCTGATTTGGTGGGATGTAGTCAGCCATAATTAGTCCTTTAATATCGCATAAAACAAGAAGCATGGTTTTCATATTTGATTTTGACTTTTTTTTTATTTGTCTGGGGATTGCATTTCCTATCGTTTATTCTGGATTGTACTGGAACAGCCAGCTTTCATCGCAAGTAATTACAGTACTCAAAACGTCTGGATCGTATTCAGGTTTTTCCAAAATATCTTCATGAACTTGGAGTCTTCTTATTCAAAACTTTTGGCAGCATCTTCGCACACACATTTCTCATTATTGCTAAATTTTCACTTAAAAGTTGTTTCTTTGTCAATATTGAGTCATGATAAATCATTCTAATACTTAAACGAGACATTAAACGACATTGATTAAAAGTGATCGCTTCTAATCAATGTCCTTACCCGATCCACATTTTCGTCAGTTTTCATGGATATTGGACAGCCTGGTCGTTCAGTCTTCCTTATTCTCCCTTCCTTTTAAAATATTTTGTCATTCGAACACGCGAGCTCTTGATATGGCATATTCCCCATAAACTTGACGTAACAACTCATAATATTGGTGTTTTCTTTAGTTTTGTTAAAAGTTTGAGGGTGATTCTGTTGTCGTTATTCCGGAAACTGCAAAAGTAAGAGGTAATGAAAACTTGTCTCACTGCATGGCGAATGAGCATGTTTTAACTTCACTTTGTAGAGTTTTCACAGGTTGCATTTGGTGTGTAGTCGCGTTGTGCGCGTTATTTAATTACCATACCTTATATCTGCAATAAGGCCTCTAAGGTTGGGATTATTCATACCACAAATTTAAACATATATACCAACCGTTTATAGCTGATTTAATAATAAAATAAAATAAAATAAAATAAAATGATACAAAAGACTGTAAAATAATATTTACAAAAAATATGATTATTTACAAAAAACTAATTTACAACAAAAATAAAATAAAATAAGTAAATAAGTTAAAATGCATTAAAATATAAATTTAAAATCGATAAAAACACTATTATAGCTTTCGGAGGTGTCTGCCTCCTTCCTCAGCAATAATGAAATTTAAGCGACACATCCTAAGTACCAGGTTCACGGCACACGTGGATGACCAGGCGCATACTCGGTATTCCTTTCACTTGTACCAGAACCGGAAGTGGTCTGGGGACGTGGAAAACTAAAACGTTTATCTCTGGAAAAAACCACCGCCTCAAAAAGGGGGTGAAGCCTAACTCCCCTGTCTCTGTTCATGCTATTGTTGCCAGAGGATCCAATCCACAGACTTTCCAGCCACTTGCGGACCCAGAATCTATGCACCCAGTCAAGGATGACAGCGTTGTCGGGGGAGATCTGGTGTTGTTTTTCCCAATAGTGCTCGGCAATGGCGGATTTATTGAGCTCTGCGGTCCGTATCGCTCTTGAATGTTCCCCCAGACGGTCCTTGAGACGCCGTCCTGTTTCCCCCACGTAACATTCCCCACAATCCGGGCATGTGATCTCATATACAATCCCACTACTAGAATCCCTAGTAATGGGGTCTTTGACCTGTGATACTACTGTGTGCAACCTCCGCCCGGGAGCTGCACACAGCGTGTCTGAAAATCGCGAAGCATCCTCGCAATGCGATCCGACAGGCCCGAATAGTAGGAAACATACACTGTGGTAAGCGGTACAGGCGGAACTACCCGATTGGGCTCTTCCTCTCTATTGTATTTATCAATGACCCTCTGGGGGTAACCGCATCTCATAAGATCCGTCATTATTTGCCTAATTTATTTTCCATTTTCCATAAAAATGGAAAAGATTCCGAAGGACAAGTATTGGTCCATGCATGCAACAGGGTGTCTGCTGCCCAGATTTTATGGGTTACCTAAGACGCACAAGGAGAATGTTCCAGTACGGCCCATAGTTTCCTTCATTGGTAGCCCTAAGTATGCTCTATCTAAATATCTGGCGCAGCTGATTTCTCCGGTTGTGGGTCGGTCCGCGTTGGTTATTGGAGATAGTGTGGAATTTGTGAACTTTGTAAGGAGTCAAGATATCGGAGAGGACGAGATGATGATGATGTCATTAGATGTCATATCATTATTCACGTGTATCCCCATAGCACATGGGGTAGAATGTGTGAAGTTGGCTTTACAGAAGGATAATAATACCTTAAGTGCTAGATCCCACCTAAACATAGAATATATATGTTGTGCTGTTGAATTATGTCTTTCCAGTACAACCTTGGTTTTCCAAGGAGTGATGTATAAACAGGTTCACGGCACAGCCATGGGTTCTCCAATCAGCGCCATTGTTGCAAATTATTATTATTATTATTATTATTATTATTATTATTAAATCAGTTTATTTCCCAAGAAACCTTGAGTCACCCTGGGACGGCTCTGTGCCAGAAGGGTGCGAATATTTACAGACTAAGGTGCGAGGAACACATGTACAATAGACAAGAGTACATGCGTGCTCGACCCGAGATATTTACAGGATTAAACATACAAAAATATACAAAATATAAAAAAAAAAAAACAGTCAGTCCTGTCCAGGAGCAGGTGAGTATTATAAGTTCATAATCTGGTAGCAGTTCTTGAGGATTTCCTTCCTGTAGGGCTTGTCTTCACAGAACCTATCAGGATGGATCCTAAATTTATTGAAGATCCGAAGACAATTGGCTGGAAACATGTTCCTCAGGGAATCAGTGTTTGACAGCGTAAGGCGTAGAGGGAGACAGGAGTCGGGGTGCTCCCCTCCTGCCCTCCTCGGTCCAGAGATTAATGTGGATACCGATGGAGCATCAATTCGCCTCGTTATAAGCCGTGCAAGCGTGAAGACATTTTTTGTCATGGTGATATGGGAGTGGTGCCCAGATTTGCTTGTAGGATAGATCTGGAGATAGTTAGGGGATGGCCTACCACCCTGTTCATCCATCTAAGCAACCAGTACTCTAAACTGAGATACTTCTGAAGGTATGAGGCAGGGGCAGATGACCAAATTTCTGAAGCATAGAGAGGAATCGGCGTAATACACCTCAGGATGTGCCGAACAAGCAGTGCTGGCTGATGCACACCAACGAGCTCTTGACGCACTGCCCAAAGAGCAGCGTACGTCTTCTGCCTCATCCTGGCAAAGTGAGGCTGAAATGTGAGCCCAACGTCCCAGGTGAGGCCAAGATCAGTATAAGAGGTCACTTTTTGCACCGGTTCCCCACTAACAAAGATTTGGATATCATTTTTGACTTTCTTCTTGGTTATCGTCAGTTGCGCTGATTTGGAAGAGCTCAGATGCAGCCCAATTGTGGCAAGATAACTTTCCAAGCTTAATATCTGCCTAGAAGCTTATTCGTTGATATGATCTGAGCTCACGTAGAACTTCAGATCGTCGGCATAAGAGACAAAGTTCGGATTCTGAGCAAGGAAAGGTTCCAAAACTGCTGCAAACAGGATATCTGACAGTACACTTCCTTGTGGAATGCCTCTTGAGACGTCAATAGTTACTTGAAAGTCATTGTGGGTCACAGACAGATGTCTAGGAAGTAAAATAGACTTCAAAATTTGAAATAAGGTATCTGCCAGGCCGAAGTAGTGTTTCAGAATGGTAAAAAGAGCTGGGAGGTGTATCCTGTCATAAGCCGATTTTATGTCGAGGAATATGATATCAATCTGTGATTTGTTGTTAAGGGTGCGCTGAATTCTGAAGAGGGTATCCAGAAGATTGATAGTTGTCGATCTCCTTTGTAGAACGGTATGCAGGTACTCGGGCCTGTGTGCAAAGCAATGCTGGGCAATTGTTGGCTGAATTACTTTTTCAAAAATTTTGAGTAAAGAACAACTGATGGATATTGGTCGCAGGGCTTTAGGAGATTTGGGTTTCTTGATCTTTGGAATGGGCTTAACATGGTAGGTTTTCCAAATTGAAGGAACTATTCCAGATTGCAGAATTTGTCGGAAAAGGTGAAGGAGAAGGTCGACTATATATGGGCTGCAAATTTTGATAATAAAGAGTGGGAAACCATCTGGACCTACAGTGGCTTTGTTGGGTAGTTTATTGATGACATCAATTAGGGTCTCTCTAGTTATTTCTATTTCAGACAAGTGTGCCCTAGGTAGCCAGTCCTCCTGAGAGAGAGAGAGGAATCAGAGTCAGGAAAATTTGCCTGCAGTAAGTTGAACTGTGCCCATTCCTTGACAAGCTTTTTTGTCAATGGCTAGATGATGATGTGAAAGGATCCTTCTACCACTCTTCAACCTATTGAGAACAGCTTGGTTAAGGACCTGCCTTTTCTTTTTCAAGAAGCAAGCTCTTTCTTTCTTAAAAATGAACGGTCTGAGGGAAGTTGAGTTTTCTGCCATTTCTGGTAGGCCTTCTGCTTCTTGATGAAAGCCATCTTAGTTTCCTTATTGAAACCCCGATTCGACCTGTTACCAATCCTGGTGATTCTGGCTGCACCCTGTAGCGCAATTAACTTCAGTTGTTCCTACAAGAGCATAACGGCATCCTCCAACGGCTGAGAATAGAGACGCTCCCAGTCAAACCCAATCAAGCATTGGAGAATGATCTCTGGCTTCAGATATTTGGTAGAGAAGGCTATCCTAGGCAATTCAGCGGAGTACTCGTCAGGTAACCCAAGGGAGTTGCTCGGTAAGGATAGTTTACATGCAGTTGGCGAGTGATCAGATGGAGGAACTAGAGAATAGGGTTTTTGCGAGATTGGAGTTCCCTATGCGTAAGTGGAAACGATATGTTGATGACACGTTTACTATTGTAAAGAAGGGGAGAGGGAAAGATGTGGTCTCGTTTCTCAATGGTTTTTCCCCCTTTATAAAATTCACCTCGGAGGTAGGAATAGATGGTACCCTCCCATTTCTGGACATTATGGTATATAGAGAAGGCCCCAGACTTAGAATTAAGGTTTATAGGAAACCAATGTGTAGGGGCCAGTACACACATTATAGGACGGCACAGACTGCCCAACATAAAAATAGTGTGGCCAGAGCACTTTTGGGTAGGGTGAGGACACATTGCAGAACCTCTGAGGAGGGGGGAGAAGGAAATTAGGCAAATAATGACGGATCTTATGAGGTGCGGTTACCCCCAGAGGGTCATTGATAAATACAATAGAGAGGAAGAGCCCAATCGGGTAGTGCCCTTGACCGGGCTCATAGATTCTGGGACCGCAAGTGGCTGGAAAGTCTGTGGATTGGATCCTCTGGCAACAATAGCATGAACAGAGACAGGGGAGTTAGGCTTCACCCCTTTTTTGAGGCGGTGGTTTTTGCCAGAGATAAACGTTTTAGTTTTCCACGTCCCCAGACCACTTCCAGTTCTGGTACAAGTGAAAGGAATACCGAGTATGCGCCTGGTCATCCACGTGTGTCGTGAACCTGGTACTTAAGGATGTGTTGCTTAAATTTCATTATTGCTGAGGAAGGAGGCAGACACCTCCGAAAGCTATAATAGTGTTTTTATCGATTTTAAATTTATATTTTAATGCATTTTAACTTATTTACTTATTTTATTTTATTTTATTTTTGTTGTAAATTAGTTTTTTGTAAATAATCATATTTTTTGTAAATATTATTTTACAGTCTTTTGTATCATTTTATTTTATTTTATTTTATTATTAAATAATTAAGGTTGGTGTATATGTTCAAATTTGTGGTACCACACCTTATATACGTAATAATTAAGATCTTTCGTTTTTAACACCATAACTATAGCAGAGAGAAAAAGAACTACACTGGACATTTCTCTCTCTCTCTCTCTCTCTCTCTCTCTCTCTCTCTCTCTCTCTCTCTCTCTCTCTCTGTGCTTTCAGATGTCTTAAATTGATGTAAAACTCTCGCAACTCATGCAGTTTGCAAAAGCAGTCCAAGCTAAGTTACGGAGTTTACTGAATAAGATATAGCACTAAAGCTTATAAGATGTTTGCAGAACTGTCTTGTCTTTTCATCTATTTTTGCGACTTGCAAGATTTAAACCATTGAGACCGTTAAGTCAGTGATAATGCAATGGTCTTAATTCTCACAGCAGAACAAACTTGCCTTTGCAATGAGGAGCCCTGTTATTGCACTACTTTTAAACAGATGGCCTTACCAAAAAAAAAAAAAAAAAAAAGGAGACAAGAGGACGAATGCAAGAAACTTAAAAAGAGAGAAATATCACCCCCTTTCGCGTGTATTCTTAAAAGACAAATGAGATCGTCGATACAAGTGCCGATTATTTTCTTAATATTTCCGGATTTTAAAATTGTGTGTTTTTTTATTTTTTATTTTTTTATAAAATATGACAGATCTGAAAGAATTCTGAATTGTAAAGTACCGGGTATTATTACTATTATTATTAAAATTAATAATGCTTATTAAATTAAATAGGTCTATAAATTGAAATGAGTGAAAATCACGAGGATATTATTGAATGCAATGAAATCGATTAAATTTTTCAAAATATGAAGACATATTATTATTATTATTATTATTATTATTATTAAAGCCATATGGTACAAGGAAGCCTGAGGCTTATCTGCACCAGCCAAAAAAAAAAAAAAAAAAATCTCTCTCTCTCTCTTAAAGAAGTAAAACTAGTCGCCAACTCATTCAGCTTGTGACAGCAGTTTGTAAAAAATCCTATGCTGAAAAATCAGCACTGGATAAAACTTATTAACTTTTGACATATTTTAAATTATTAATTTGGTATTGTATTGTCAATATTTAATGGGACAGTCTTTGTTTTTGATGACTATCTTGCATCTATTTTGGCATACTGTGAATTAGCTTCTCAACACAATTTATGGATATAGTATGATGCAAAACTCAACAATCGCCAACTTTAATTAAAGTTGTCGGAATTCTCTTGGTCCGACTTTAATGAAATTTGGGAAAGCTTGACAAAGCGTTATAACAGAGCATGAAATTTCACGAAAATTCAATCGTGAAATAACAAAAATAAGAAACAAGAAAAAGAGATTTTTGCCATATTTCTATTGGTCCAATTTAAATGAAATTTGGAATGGCTTCACAAACACTTTTAAAAGGTACAAATATAAAATTTTATGAAAATCTGTCTATTCGGAGTCGAGTTTGTTATATGCGACAGACACGATGAAGATAATAGGTGTGTTATGTAATGTGTGTAACACGCTCAGTTTTAGAATGGGTTTGCATTTTGGTAATTCCTGACCAGTTTTCTTCTACAGATTTTAAATGGGGGCAGTCCAATAATAAAACACAAGATAACGCATTTACTTACAAACGAATGTAAAATAAAGCCAAATTGGCCTTCTTAGTTCTGTTGTAATGACATTATTTATATTACAAACGTTTATGCCTTTGTATTTTAAAAATTTATTTTCAAAATTTATTTCATTTCGTTAATTTTTAATTTCCTAGCCACAGATTTATTTATGCATTGTCATTGTTAATCAGCATTATACAAGTAATTTTTATTTTCACACCTCTGAGTTAATTTTTATTGCACAAGATATGTACTCTAATGTTTTTTCTTCTTCTTCTTTTGTATTAATCATACCAACTAATGCTTGTTGTTGCTGTCATTATAGAGGTGCTCTGGCTACAGGAATTCCGAATACTTGTGATTGCTTAAATCCACTGAGTTTTTAGTTTTAATACTAAATTTGTATTGGTATTAAAATAGCAGTAAAACTTTTATAAAAATATAAATACTTGTGTATAGTCTCATTGACTTGTGGTTCTGAATTTCAAGATCCTCTAGTGACCTTTATTCGTTTTGTTTTTTCTTGTTGTAGGAAAAAGAAAGACAACTGTCTTTATGGCAACGAAGATATCAGCTTCTAAAGCGGATGAAAGCGGGCTTTGACCGAATACGTAAGTAACAACATTTCCGTAAGGAATTTTATATTATTGAAATGCGATCTCTGAGGTACAGTATTTACTAATGTAAAAAATGTGAGCATTTTCTCTATCGCGCATTCCATAAAACCTTATTTTACAAATATCATTAATATGGAGATATCTGCCAATTCTTCCCTTAATTTATGGATTCAGTAATTAAAAACGATAACGTTCAATTTAGTGTAGTTTCCATATTAATCTGCAGTTCTGTAAGACGCACAAATTTTCAAGGTTACGAGTTCCTTTTTTATCTCATTGTGTTATCGCCCATATGGTAGTTAAAAGTTTTTATTCTGGTGCTTTGAAAGTGCTGTTGAAACGTTAGGCTCTCTTTCTACTTCACTCCCATAGTAAGAGGTGACTTTCTTATATTAGTGTGATCCATTAATATGTAAATCTGTTTGATTATTACTCTTCTTATCAGTTATTGTCAGCTGTGGTGTCTTGTCATAGTTTAGCTGTAAACGTATTCCCGAAAGGTATGATTGTAGATTTCTCAGTTGGGCATTTTTGATTTTAGATACAATTTCTGTAAATAACTTTTTATGCAAAACAGGTTACTGCATTTAATATACTAACTTGTTTTGCTTCCAGCGAGGAAAGCTGTGTTGACTACTTTTGAAAAGGAATGAGCCAAAGATCAGTTATGAATTATGGAAGTAAAAAGATGATTCCTAGCATATTTTTTCCAACATAGTTGTCTTCCTCGATAGTATAGTGGTTTCTTCGCTTCTCACTTGTTGAGAGAGATCTGGTTTCTAATATTGTCAAAGACTGGACAAATTCTCAAGTGTTACGTAAGGCTCGACATATATAATGTATTGACTTCAAGTTTTTACTTCTCAAAGCTGCGTATTTGCTTCAAAGCTATGATATTATTGGATGGTTCGATGATAAACTCTATGATTCGTGTTTCTAGGGACTAAGAGCTGCTGGCAATAAAACTACGTCTCATAGACGTTTAATATTTTAGAATTTGGTGACATCGCGTAACACTTGTATAAAAAAAAATACTCTGAAAATCTTGGTACCAACAAATAGGCATTTCGTACTTTTAACAGTATTTATATAACATGGAATTTTCAATATATAACATGGAAAAAATCAATCGCTCTTCTTCCTCCCCATACTTGTCTACTCTTCTAACCGTTTGCTAAGAATACTCGTAGCATATTTCGGCCTTGACTTAAAACTGTTGATTTGAATTGATCCAGTAGACAACCGAACAATTGTCACAAAATGCTAAAAAAATGATTTAAGGCCCAGCCACCTACTCGTCTATACCGGATCACACTACAAATTAATCTTTCTGAAGCAAGTGGAATTCTGTCGACCCATGAAGTAATTGCGATTCCAGTCTTTCTTTCTTTCAACTCCTTTCCGCCCATACATTGCGGTGTGTATGTGTGTGATGCGCTGATTAAGCCGAATCATACTGGACACAATTCTTGCCTACATATACTGACTTATTCAATCAACTCTCGCGTATAGCCAAGGAACAATGTTGTTGTTATTTGGGTTTTAGGGGCACTAGCAACTAAGGTCATTAGTTGCTAGTGCCGGGGATATGCGGTGGTCATTCCCTGACCTTTCCACATCCTCCGCATTTGGTGGTCACGGGCTCGAATCCCCGGTCTAATCAAGAAGCGTGTGCTACGCATTGCTGCTCCTGACCACCTGGCCACGGAGGCGCCTTATAGCCAAGGAATCTGTGTCACTGCTTCCCTAACAACCATATTGATAATGTCGACCTCACAGACGTGTGATATTCTGTCATTGACGAAGTGGTACGGAAATTACTAGAAACATCTGAGAATTATCTATATTCTGTTAAGAAATTAAAGACAGATTTTACTCTATGTTTGAAGTGCTCAAATTTTCACTATCCTTCACGAATGTTTATTTAATTTATTTTTTTAAGCAATTATATTAGGCTAATTTTCCGTTTGTAATAGCACGAATACCTAGTTTCTAGTAGCTAGAAAAATAAAGGCACGGGATTTACCATTACACCCTCCTCGAATACTGTATGACATGAAACAATACTCACTGTTTCTAGCAATGGCATTGTATCATTTTACTGGGACAATGTACACAGTAATTTCTGGAATGGTTTTGACGAAAAGTACTCGCATGTTTAATGCAATTGTGTCCGGATCACAGGACAGCAAAGAATTGGTTTCCAGTCCCAACTGTTGCATTCTTGTCAAATCAGCATGGCCGCAGCCTATTTTCCTGTTCGTGTATTTATAATTTAAAGATTATGGAATTGCTTCCACTGTTCTTTCTTAAGTTTTAAGGTCACTAGACCAGACTATGCTCATTTCTGTAACGTATGAACTAAGAATTTCAAATATAAATTGTATTTTGAAAGCTGATTTAAAGAAGAAAAATAAATGAACATGAATGAATAGACAAGTGATTCGAATCATGCTTTTTTGCTGTTTTAATGAAGTCGAGAATCTTAATTTACTAATATAAGTAAGAAATTATTGTTTTGGTGGGCTTATTAGCAAACAAATAAATAAATATACAACTGTGACGTCAGTTAAATCATTCAAGGAACTGGCAGACTAAAAGAACTGACAAAACGATGTGGCCTTTTTTTTTTAAGCCAACGCACAGAATATATTATTATTATTATTAACCATATGGTGCAAGGAAGCCCGAGGCTTATGCTGAACCAGCCAAAAAAAAAAAAAAAAAAAAAATTCCCGCATCGCATTACCCTGAGAGAGAGAAGTAGAAGGGATTCACCAAGAAAGCAAGAAAGAGAAGAGCGATGATATCCAGCTCAGGACCCTGGGTTTGCCAAGCCCATACCCACCAGATGTGAGCCCCTTTTTTTTTGAAGAATCAACGACGAAATGGATGCGATTAATGTAAGATGTTAGATACATGTTTGGTAACTGAATTTTGGAAAATCTCCAACTTGAGGTTTTAAAAGGGAGAAATGGCCTTTAAACTTTATTTTCCAACTGATCAAAGTGGACAAATTGGTTTCCGGTTCGTTCACTGGTCACTCCTCATTTAGTTCGGATTATCACTTATCACTGAAAGACACTAATCTCCCCCATGCGGCGCATTTTAATTGTATAATATAGGTCGTGACAACTCATGATGACTGCGCTGCTGCACATGAGAAATCAATCATAAGAAATGCCCCCCCCCCCCACACACACAAGCGAATTGCAGCCTGCTATCGAGTGATGTCAAATGGGCGCAAGCCTTGTTATAGGTGATTCGCACAATAAATAGCATATTTCAGTTTTATTTAAATTATTATTATAAATATAATAGATTGCGGTAAATGCTGAACATGGTCTCCTTCTCAAATGTAAGCACACTTCATCATTTTTATTTTTTATTTTTATTTAATTCAGATAAAGTAAAAGTTACATTCACCCCTAGACAGCAATCAGATGCTAGGAGGTTAAACAAAACCATAACAGAGCAATACAAAATCTATATTGAGTAATATAAAATATACAAAGATAAAGATACAAGGCGAAAACAGATTATGTTGGACATAGATGCTCAATATATACAGTCAGCGGCTGTCCAAGCAGAGCGCCGGGATGCCGGCAGGTTGATATAGGCTGATTGGAACAGGAGAAATCCTGTTCCACTCAGCTTATATCATCTTGCATATTTTTGGAGCCTATATCATCCATTATATTTTTGTAATTGAGGAGTACAGATGATCCTCAATTACAGAAGCCACCTAGGATGATGGTGAAATGAAGGTCTATAATTGTAGGATAGCGTAGGTATCTGCAAAAACTTTTTTCTCTAGGTCTTGTCAACGCAAATTGCCTCAGGGTTGATGTTTAAGTCGTTGAGAAGTCTAATCATGTTTGCTGGGAACATATGACTGAGCGAGCTGATTTGGTTGAGGGCAGGTTGGATCACAGATGTTTGCCGGTTACTTATTCTTCTGTTATTCTTGGGCAGAATGATGAGGCAATCGATGCTGCGAGCTTAGAGAGGGTAATTATTTTGCTAGTGGTGAAGATTTGCTTCCAAGGGATCATTCCATGCAGCGAATGTAGTATACCCCTTGAGATAGTAAGGGGATGTCTGAAGTCCTATTGAGGGATCGAAGAAGCCAATACTCAATCCCCAAGAACTGCCGTAGGTAAGTTGGAGGGGCAGAGGACCAGATTTTCGATTCGCAGAGAGCCGCCGGTACTCCACAAGATCGGATATACTTAGTTGTCAGTTTGCAATTGCGGTAACCCACCAGTTCTTGTCGAGCTGACCAAAGGGCTGAGAAGAATTTCTTTCTAGATTACTTGAAGTGCTCCTGAAAAGACAGGTTCGAATCCCACACCAAGCCTTAGGTCCTTGTGAGAGTTGACAAGTTTAATTTGATGTCCATTTATAGAGATGTGCATTGGGGTTATTCTTCTCCTTTTTGTAAACGTCATCCGGGCAGATTTTTCGGCATTTAGTTCAAGACCAATATATTGAAGAAAGGTGCTTATCTCAAAGATTTGTTTTGTTGCAGCTCTTTGGATAGAGAACGCTTGCTCCGGCTGATCCGAAAGAATGAAAAGCTTCAGATTGTCGGCATACGATGTCATGTTTTGGAAATTTGCTAGCAGAGGTTCCAAAGCTGCTGCGAACAGCGCTTCTGACAAAACGGAACCCTGTGGAACCCCTCTGAAGACAGTAAATGATCGTGAGAGACCATTATGCTCAACAAGGAGTCGTCTTTCCTGCAATTTTTTTTTTGGGTACAGAGAAGAGGTTATCAGAGGGATGGAGAGGGGAGTTTTACGTAACACAAGATCGGATATACTTAGTTGTCTTGAAGTAGTTCTTCAGGATGTTAAGTAAAGATATGATGGAAATCCTATCATATGCAGATTTTACGTCAAGATAAATTATGTTTAGCTGCGTTCGAGAATTCAACGCTTCCTGTATGTGAAACAATATTTGAGGGAGATTGGTGGTAGTAGATCTCCCAGGGATAACGCTGTAGGTGGCAAGGTCTGTGATGAAAACAGTGCTCAATAAATTGCGCTAGGATTGCCATTTCAAAAACTTTAAGGAGCGAAGAGCCCACTGAGATCGGGCGAAAATTTTTCGCAGTTTTAGGCCTCGAATTATTTGGAATTGGTTTTACGCAGTATTGTGTCCAAATTTCAGGCACAGCAGATGTTCGCAAAATTTCCTTGAAGGTATGTAAAAGAACATCCACAATGAAGACACAGGATATTTTAATGATAAATAAGGAAAACCCATCAGGCCCGACGAATAGCTTTGTTTGGTAGTTGGTTGATAACTTTCATCAGATTTTCCTTCGTGATATTAAGCGTAGAGAGGGGAGTCAAATCACATAAAGGGATGAAGAGGGGACGATTAGATTCCTCCTTTACGGAACTTTCACCAAACGTATTGTCGCCCATTCGATGAAGCGGCTCTCATCCATCTGAATATCCCTGTGGTGCTTTGCAAACGGCCACTTCGAGCACACTAATTTGTTAGCTATATATCTATTGTTGGTACAAAGATAGCATTTATTCTGAAGCAAAGTTTTTGCTTCAGAAAAAATGCACGTTTCTTTTTAAAGTTAATAATATCATGTGTGGTTCCAGAACTCTTCCATTTCCTGAAGGCACGCTGCCTATCTAGGAAGGCGGGCTTCAGGTCTCTTGAGAATCATGGTTTTGTCCATTTTGAGATTCTGATGGTTTTTGAAGTTCCTTGAATAACTTTTAATGAGATTTGACATATGTTATCGTTGAAATTTCCAATTTGATACTGACTTTTAATTCTTTCAAGATGTGAAGGTTGTGAGTGTGTACCACTCCTTTTAAGTATTCCGAAAGATAAGTCAATAATGAACATGTATTGTGCCTTGGAAAAAAATGACTTGATGCCTACTTTGTAAATAAAGCACAAAGCACTTTGGTCAGTGAATGAGCACCAACATATAATAACAGCAACAGCCGTTGGACATGGGGCGATGAACAGTGCTGCGAATGTAGCGTTTAGAATCAAATTGCATCAAATTCTTAGTGATAAATTAATATTTTACAATTTGGGTTGCATGAATTTTGGATCGCCCACTATTAGTATTATTTTGATGTAGGCTTGAAGCTTTTTGAAGACTTGACGATATTAAATGGGAAACATTGCATCATAAATATTGATACTTGATAAGTATTCGATTTTTTCTTGTGAGGTCATCTGAAATCAAAATTTTACGTGTGACATTCATTGACAACATCGAAACGCTTCGCCAACGTGTAGAATCATGTCCATTCTGGCATATGTAACTTATCGATCTTGAGTTTTCGCTTTTCGATGCTTGCGTGTGTACCGATCTCAGTCATAACGACGCTTGGATTGTTTCTTGATAGTTCATTTCCGCGAAGTATGTTTGTGAAATGTTTTCCTGTTATGCTGTGGTTTCGGTAAGCGGCTGTATGGAGGTCGTCTTAGTGAAGATGTAGCGGGAATGGTCTGAAGGGACACAACCATTTAACTTGCCGGGATCGGGAGAGCACTACTGTTGACAGTCGAGGTGAACGGAAGTTGTTACGTGTTGTCCGGGACAAAATACGGCTCAGATTATCACCAATTAACTGCAGACTACAACCAGAGCGCACAGAGAAACGTTTTCGAGCACATCATCCAGCGGACGCTCTTGAGGACAGGCCTGTTCATGTGCCCATGTTGACTGACCGTCATCGACACCACCGTCTGCAATGAGAATGGGAGCACCATTCCTAGACATGGGACGACTGGAAAAAGAGTCGTTTGGTCTAATGAATCAAAGTTCCAGCTCCATAATGCCGATGGACAGGTATGTATTCGTCAGCTAGCAGGTGAACAACTGCAACCAGGCTGCACGGTATGAAATCAGGCCGACCGTAGTGGTTTCATGGTTTTGGGGGGATGTTGTTTTAGACATCACTGAGTGCTCTCATCCCCATTGAACACACTCTTGCTTCCAGATCCTTCCTCAGCACTGTTTTGGACCAAGCTTTCCCCTGCATGGTGACCGTATATCCAGATGGCACTGGACTCTTTCAGCAAAACACCGCCCGTGTCATAAGGCCAGCATTACGTAGGAATGTTTCGAGGATCATGTCCAAGCATTTCGTGTTTTCCCCTGGCATCAATCCTGTCGAACAACTTGTGGGAAGTGATGGAACGCAGCTTTCTGTTGCCGAACTCCGGAACGTCCTTTTGTTCAGCTGGTCCAGGATACCTGATTCACTTTCTGCGATCTCATGGAGTCGATGCCACGATGGGTACAAGCGGTTATCATGGCGAAAGGCGGCCCAACGTGCTATTAGGTAGGTGGTCATAATGTTTTTTGGGTCATAAGGTTATGTCATCTCATGGCCATGGTTCAAACATATCTCGCCGCGTAAAACAGTGGCGCATTATAGCCTTAGTCGCTAATTCGCCAATAAAACCCAAGCAGCAACAACAACAAGCGTAAAACAGTATTTTGAAAGCGAACACTTTTTTCCAAAAGAAGTTACAGTAAGTGCATTATTGATTTGTTTGAAACAGAGAAGGATCTAAGTTGCACTAATTTGATACATGACAGACGACCGTTTTTCTGTCTGTTAACCGCAATCAGACTTAAGAGTGTGTATTCGTTGAAATGTTATTACTGTACTCAGGAACCAAACCCGATTTTTTAAAATCAGGGAAACGTTTATATCTGTATTTGTTAAAACCATTTTTGGGATACTATAAGATTCGTATTGATTTTGATGAAGCATTTTTCACTCCCCCCCCCTCCTCCTCACCATCAAATGCAGTTTCCCATCAAATGTCGTTGTTTTATACCTTTCATTTTATATTAAATTGTATGTGGTGTAGAACTGTAAAAAAATGACGTATTAAATTTATATCTGTTATTTTTGACATAAAGAAAATGGAGACCTGTGACAACGAAGAACTATAAAATTCTTTAAAAAAAAAAAAAAAAAAAAAAAGCACCATTCAAGATATTTCGATAGGGGTTCATCTCATTCTGGGTCCTATTTGGCAAGAGATTCCATTCAGAGTACCGAGACCGAGGTCGTGAGATGTTAGTTTGCTCAGAAAAAGTTTTTCTTTTAAACAGCCTCGGAATTTTATTCTTGCTAACGATGAGGGGAGGTATCAAATAATACAAGACAAATTAGCACGGTATCTAAATATACTTTGTATCGGAGCTAAAAAAAATGCATCAAAGAGCAGGTTGTAACAGTATGCAGCATAAGCTTTGAATTAGTCCCCCCCCCCTCAGTACCATCCCATCTCTTCCCGAAGAAGCTTGTGTAGAACCCTCTGTTTTAAAATTAACAGCAGGGAGACAACTGCAAAGAAAAGCAAGCTTCTTCAAGTTTTCTTGAATGGTAAATCGATATGAACTGGAACGGAAGACTAGAGGAGAACCATTCACGCGTTACAGCTATAGCGGCAGTCCATATTTTTGACGTAACGCCCAAAGTAAGGAAAACAAACATTGCCGATTCCCAAGAGAACATCCACAATAACTCTAGCTTCTACGCATTGCTTAAGGTATAATGAAAACGGATTATCGAAGGCGATGTGTACATTTTCCAAGTGCTTGAGAGGAAGACAAGATGTGCGGGACTGTTGCATGTGTAGGACCTAATGGACGGTATTGTGCTACTGCGCAAGAGGATTCTCGAAAGGTGGAAAAAAACTCTTTGTTTATGTGATGTGACCAATGACCCTAGGACCAGATTGTGTACAGGCCCCTTTGGATTCAGATGGCTTCCAACTTTATAAATAAGCTATTCGAAAGCGGTAAGAAACGATTTTTGGTTAAAATGTCACTTTGTGGATAAATTTTCTTTCCAATAAAATTGTCAAAAGATTTTGCGAAGCGTTCAGCTTATGAAGGTAGGTCCAACCCCAGAGCAGCACTTCCCGTGGCGTTTCGAAATTTTCTCTACACCAGTAAGGCCTGGCGTAGCCCAGTGGTCAGGAGCAAGAGTGCATTGTATGCGTTCCTTGAGTAGACCGGGGTTCAAACCCGTGACTACTAAATACGATAAATATTTGTATTGACGATTTATTGTAAACTCCACTGACTTGGCTGTCGTGCTGGAGTATAAACAGAAATTTATTTCCCGGTCACAAAACATTAATATTAGTTAATCCTTAACCAGTATAAGTAGTTTCGAAAGATTTGTATGCGACAGAACGTGCATCTTTTCCAGGCCGGAATCTGTGGATGATAGTCCCGAGTTCTGGCCTGGAAAACAGCAGTAGAATGTTAGTTTGAATAGTTATTTGTGAGAAATAACTATTCAAACAAATGTTTCATGACACTGCGAGTCACTTTATTACTATATTTTGTATACTAGAAATGCAGCCACCTTTTGAAATTTGTAAAATACAGTCCTTTCCATCGCTGTTCTGATTGTTTTTTTTTTTTTTTTTTTTGTATGCCGTGTGATTCTCCCTTTATTCATCTCATAATAAGTATCTCTGTCCCTCATTTCGGCATATCGTTTACCTCGGTTTCTTTTCAGATATGAGCGTGGTGACCGTGACACAATTTTCTAGACCTTCGGGTTTTCTCATTGCTGAAAATACAGCGTAAAACTTTTCTCAAAATGTTGCTATTTACTTCTTAATTCCGCAAGTGAGTGACCTTGGAATCACTTTACAATGCCATTCCAATCTGATTTCTACAGCGCAATTAATGTATTTGAATATGAGAAGTGAAAAGTAGTCCTCACATAACTGCACTCATTGAGCATTTAAGTATAGTGAGAATAATGAGAATCGTACACCCGTTGCTCTTATAAGGCTCTGTATTAACATCGTGGTACAACTTCATTTATTATTATTATTATTAGTTTATTTATCCAAGGTTCACCCCCCTGTACAGCCAGTGGGCTAGGAGAGTGTACATATGTTTTGAAATATACATCATATACAATTTTATACAAATTTTCAAGATATTTACAATAATGGTATTAAATTGATAATCATATTTACTTCACAGCAAGTTAAAATTCACTTAAAATAAAATTGATCTTAATAATTAAAGAGATAACTATACTGGTTGATTTATACAAAAAATTTGTATATCTTTTCTTAACTGTCATAACAAATTTACTTATACAAATAATAATACATATATCCAGTGAAATATTTTAATTGACTTTGGAGCTTTCGAGGCTGAACGTGCCTCTATCAACAAATGGAAACTTTACAGATAAATTATTTAACGGACACAGAGTTGAGCGTGCAGTGAGTCGTGAGAGGGCACGAGGCAGGCCATTCAATCATTAAACTGGTGATCATTGTTGTTGCATGGACGTGCGTAGTTTTGCCTTCAAAAAACAGTTACCTCTAAGATAGGGTGTAGTCTCATGCCTTTGTTGCGGTTCATGGCTCCCGTATTACATAATATATTGAGTGACTCTAACCAGAGGCGGTGGCGAAAGTGTCGGGCCTGGTCAATTACTTCGTAGTCCCGCTTTGGGATTGAGATCGTGGTGGGTTAACCAGTAGTGCTCTGCGATTGGTAGTTGGTTTGATCTCCTCTGGGGGGACAACTTGGTCACAGCAACTTAAAACTACTTTAGGAGCTTCCTTGCCAGTGGATTTGTTTGTTGTTTCTAAGGTTGTACTTTCGTGAGATTCAGAAGAGGAAATCTCTGAGGAAATCTTGAGGTCTTTTATACCAATATTTACTGTCTTGAAAGTTTGTTCTGGTGCCAAATCACTAAATTTCTTTTGACTGTTTTTATTAACTTGTTTTCCTGGATTTTCATTCAGCTTGACAACAGCTGAAGCCGAATGACTTGATATTTTGTTTTTCTCGATTTTCATTCATCTTCAAAGAGGGACAGGAGTTCGAATCTGAAAGGACCTTGGGACGTGTCTTCCGGATAGACTTTAGCGGGACATCTGCAACCCGTCTGGAATTATGATCAGACGAAGAGTCCGAGGGTTCTCTCTCAGCACCATGAGAATAGAAAGATTTTTCGTTCACATTGTCTTTGTGGTAGGATACCTCTAACATAGGGAATAGAGCAAAGAAACAGTACAGTTCTTGTTGAGAAGGAAAACGGACAAGGTTTTGGTGATTCTTGATTGAAGAATCAAGCCAGGAGACAGTTAAACTCAAAAATTCACTCACCAGAGCCCAATAACTATTTATTTAGTTATTATTATTTTTTTTTTTTACATCTAGAAATATAAATAAATGCACTTATTCCACTGAAGAAATCAATTCGATTATAGTAGAAAACATGAAAAACTGGTTAAATATTGAAATTCTGTAAACTTGGTAGTCACCACCAGGGGCTTTGAGGCAAAGGGGAGGAGACAGAAACCCGTATCCTCCTTCCGCCTAGGGAAGAGAATTTAAAGGGAATCAGGTTAGGCACCTAGTTCAAATCGCCTGACAGCGCTTGATGGGGGTTTGAGTGTGTGAGTTTCCTTATCGTCCGCTGTGCGTTAATGGAACTTCTTTCTCAGTCGAAGCTCCAGTGAGTGATTGAAAGTTGCGTCGTGAGTTGTGGGTGGTACTTTACAGTTTTCAAGTTTGTGTTCGTGGAAGCACCCTATGTTGGGTGAACAATTCTTGAGAAAAGTGCGTGAAGACAATGTAGTCTTCGGCGTTATCAAGGACTTGCTGTTCCCGGTGTTTTGGAATATAATGAATTGGTACCTGCGTGTACCGATGAACTTTACAATAAAGATCTTATTTACTATTTATTTATATATTTTGGTTAAGAGGGTACATCTTAAGTACTCATAGAGCTCACAGTCATACATTAAGTGTCTCCAGCTTTCCGGGGAACCACAGTGGCATGGGGGGGTCATCAATAATGCGTACTGCTTGTAATTTTCCTTTGATGGGCACATGGCCAGTTAAGAAGAACGTGGCATGGAGGCCAGGGGCGAACCATTTCGGCATTTTCAGATAAACCGTTGTGTGTCGGGAGTGAACTTTCTCGTAATCTCTCCTTTAGCGGAGTTGGTTCACCTGGATTGCCAGGTTTGTTATAGGTAATGGGCTTGGCGTTTTTTCTCTGCTTTAGTTGTGTTAGCTGGGTCTGTTGTGTAATCCACGATTGATACTTCTTTGCCCTTAGAGAAGTAATATCAAACTCAAACTATTATATTAGGGCCATCCATTATTTCTAATATATACCCATATATGTATTTTGATAAAGGATAGGTTCTTGTTCAGGATGACTTCTAGATACTTCATTTCGGTGGCAAGCTTGACAGTTCTGACATGTATTTTTAGTTGTGAAGGTCTCCGGATATCCAGCGTTCCTTTAAGAAGTATGGAGCAGATTTTATCCGGCGAGATCTGGAGGTTGCTCTCATTAGCCCAATTCTGTAGGGTAGCAAGTGCTCTATTTCCTATATCTTCAAGCTGTGCTCTGTTATCGGCTTCCAGGGTAAGGACCAGGTCATCTGCGTATGCCTGAGAGGAATTCGTCTAGGACAATGTTCCAGAAGAGGGGCCCTAACACGGACCCCCTGTGGGCAGCCCCTGTAGATCGGTCTGGTGATCTGGTTGTATGGTGTTCTGACAGTTATGCTGCAGTTCGAGAGATAGCTGTGGATGCAAAGATATAGGTTTTGGTGCAGGTTTGTGGCTCGAAGTCTACCCAGGACGCTTGACCACCAGAATGAGTCAAACGCGCCAGCGAAATCAATTGAGATTGCAAGGAAATATTTCTCGGTAGAGCTTTTGGCTGGTGTGACGATGTTATCCAGGGTGTTCACAGCTGACCGTCCCTTCCTGAAGCCGTACCGGTTTTGTGACTGGAGATTGGCGTTGACATAATGAGTTGTTATTCTGCTATGTAGGAGATGTTCAAAAAGTTTGCTTAGGAAGGAGAGAAGAGCAATTGGGCAGTAGGAGTCTGGTCTATCTGGCGGCTTCTTTGGATTTTTTAGGATCAAGCGTACACTTGCTGCTTTCTATGCGCTTGGGAAATATCCTACTTGGAGACAGTGGTTGAAAAGGTCCAAGATAGGGTGTGGGGTATACTAAATTAGTTTCTGAACAATTTATGGCTCGAGTTTGTCCAGACCAAGTGACTTGCGTGTCCTAATTCTTGCTGCTGCTAAGTTAAGTTCCTCCAAAGTAAATGGTGGTTCCGTTGTTTCCGTGCTGTAGTCACCATTTTCTCTGCATAGCAAAGTTGCTGCTGTGGGATTGTTACCATTGATGGCTGCTTAAAGATTGCATCAAAAATATTATTTATCGAGCTGGTCCAGGTGTTTTTCATACTTCCCGTTGGTGTTTTAGTTGACGGGATAACTTCTCCCCTAGAGGGGTTTGTTGGTGGTAACCTTCTATACCACTCCCCAGGGGTCTTGATTTCCAACTGAGGTGACAAGATCTTCCCATGATTTTTCTTTTTCTAATTAGAGCAGTGTACTCATTTCGGATGTTTCTGTATTGTCGTCTTAATTCTACAACCTCAGCGGCAGGCCAAGATCTCCTGGCACGCTGGAAGATTTTCCTCCTCTGGTTCACCTCCCGTCTAAGATTCTGTAACTCTGCGGACCACCAGGGGACAGCGTCTGGTCTAGGATTTTTCTTCTTCATTGCTGTGTCACACGCACTAGTAATGAGGTTGGTGACAGTTTTCTGATGTCGGTTAGGGTCAGTTAGCCTAGGATCATCTGCTAGTAACTGGTGGAAGAGGTCGCACAGGGTTTTTGGAAAAAGGGCCCGGTCTTATTGAACGCATATCTCTCTATCATCAATCGTTGGATGAGAGTGCGGGCAATAGAGCGCTTCATTTCAAAGGTAATAGCTCGGTGATCAGAGGTGGTCCAAGCCTCCTGCACCACCCAGTTCTGGAGGTAGCTTGCCATTGATCTGGTAGCAAGGGTTACATCTATGGAAGTCTCCCGCAGGGTGCTGGAGAATGTGGGAAGGTTGTGGGGCAGGTTGACGAATGTAAGAGTGGAATTAGCTAAGAATTCTCGAAGACTCCACTATCATCTATTGAAGGGCCTTCCTGCTTCCTTCCTGGGAAGGAAGACAGGAATTCACCTATAATCCCGCCAACGAGATCAAAGCGGAGAGAAAGCGCCTTTCACTGTACCTCCAGCAGACGTGGCAGGACCGATGGCTCGAAACAACGAAACGCCAAATAATAAAAAAGTTTATTCCAAACATTAGCCAAATAACCCCCAATCTCTGTCCTGGTTCTCTCCTGGTCTCCACACTACTTCCTTGATAACCGGTCACGGCTCCATCAAGGATAAATTAGCATCGATGGGAATCACACAAGAGTCACTCTGTCATTGTGGCCAGCCAGAAGAGTGGTACCACATCGTTTATGATTGCCGCAGCTACGACGATCTTCGATGCACCCTTTTTTTTTACAGAAATTCAAAATATCCTTCGAGGACACGAGTATATCTACATCAATGATGCACATCACTATAAAGCCTTCTCCCGTTTTGCGCAGAATCTTTGAACGGAGAAAACAACACAACATTTTTTTGGCTTTTACATTGTGTCTGTATTTCATCACAAGAGATACTTATGGTGCGGATGTGGGAAACCATTGGTGGCACCTGACTCCCTAAACACTATATACACTATGTCCATACTCGGGGTGCTGTCTGTATGAAAGAAGGAGCGAATGGGAACAGATGTGTAAATGCTAGGTAAAGTTAATATTCTGCATGTGCCCTGAATAAACATCAAAAAAATTTTAAAACGTCCTGTTTGCTTGTATGACTGGCAGGTGTGTAAATGTGTGCGGTATTGGAATGTATGTTGTGTTCTCGTGTAAACAGGTACCCCTCCTGACCTGCAGGGGACAACCACCTTTTAGAAGTTTCCTCATGCCTCTGCTGACGAATTGCTTATTCCTGACCTTGACGTATACATATTATATCTGTGTTGTATATCTCCCATGTACGCAATGCAGTGCAATAAAGATTTTCTTCTAAGTTACAGCAACCTGGAAACCCGCTGGGAATTTGATAAACGTCCAGCATAGCATTACATTCAAATTCGAAAAATGAGGAAGAGTCAATCATTACACGAAAATCAAGAAAGTGATGCTAAATGGCAGCAGAAATCTGTATAAAACATTAACGAAAGTGGCTGAAATAAATGACAAAGCTGGAGATTACTACAAAAAGATAAAAGTAGCTTAGTTGGAAAAATTCAGAATGGGTAGACGTGCAGCCTCTTTGAAGAGGAGGAAAGGAAAATGAGGATATTGTTTCTTATCTGTAGGAAAGCTGCTTTTATATCAATTGATTGGCACTTTTCCTACGTTTAGTTTAACGGTAGCCTTAATAAATCTCAATGTCAAATGCTGAACTGCCCTGGCACGTAACTTCCGTTACCAGTGATCAGGCTAGGACAATTGTGTGTAATTTTTCTATATAGTGTGTTGCACCAGTGAAGTTAAAACGTCTTCTTGTTACTGCCCTATTTCAAAGAAATTTAAATATAAAAAGGATATGTGTAATGCAGTAACAGCTGTAGCCATCAGCATTAGAATTAATTTTAATGAAGCAAATGATGATGAATCTTGAGGTCGCCTGTTGTGGAACTGTATCTGTTTGTGGAGTTGACAGTGAAAAAGGACATGTGTGCCGGTACCGCATGACACGACTAATGTACACAGGTCAGGGATAGCGACCGGTACTAAGTCAGAGGTCATGCATTTTCTCGAATTTCCTAATGAACTGCAGGTGTTAACCTTCATTGGCTGTGTGACCTCACTTAAGTTGTACGAAAGGTGAAGGAACCATTAATGCTGCCTGAAAAGTACTGTGCATGAAAAGGGAATTGTAGTACCCTTATTTATAATAAAACAGGGGTACCTACTGCAATTCCCGGAGAGTTTATAATAAAATAAAGATGTAACTGCTGAAATTAAAAAAAAAAAAAAAAAAAAGGAGAAAGAAACTCAATTTTATTATTGTTCAAGTGTAATTGATGTTTTTACACGTACAGAAGCAGCCAGAAGTTTTTGGCGTTTTGTACGTAAACTTACACGTGCCTTTATACAGGATATATTTATCTAACTTCTGTCACGTACCCGGTTGAAGCGAATTATTTTGCTTTTGAGTACAGAAGAAACCTATTCTTAAATTCCTCTCTTGATAGTTGTGATATTATCAGGAAATGAATAATGAAATAGTAGTACTGCATGAAACGTAGTAATAATGTTTGTTGAGTTCAAAGTGTCAATGACATTTCTTCTGTTGACCTAGGACATAGATGCTTATTATCTGGTCAACGCGTTAGTATAAATATTGAAATGTAAAAAAAAAAAAAGAAAAGAAAAGAAAAAAAAAATCTCTTTGCACTTCGGGACGCCCATATAGGTCTGAGGAGATTTAAAGGATACCCATAATACAAGAACCTCGGCGTATTTAGCAGTCATTCTACTAGAACCATCGTTAATTCAAACACATGTACTACTGTACCTTTGCATTTTACTATTCGACTAATTAGTCTTCTGAGTAAGGAATAACGACACTGCGAGCTAGGTTGTGTCATTATCTTCAAGACGCTTCATTCAGTTTTTACCTTCGCTTTACATTAGATACTAATTTCTCTTTTTATTCCCCCTTTCTGCACTGCTCCAAGATGGTTTCCAAATATCTTTAGGACACTTTTTGAGTTCTCTGACAAGTACTAACAAACTGGCCTAGTTCTGTTCAAAAAAATATGGCATAGAGGTGTTGTAGTCTTCCATCCATTAAAAATGAGTGAAAAGTATGTTTAGAACATGTAAGAATACATTGTCCATTATAGAGTCCTTCCATTATTTATTTGTACGAGCGTTACCTACGTTACCTCGTATATTGAAAATGTTACTACACTTGACTCAAAAGCACTTTGCGTTGTAGGAGCGTTGCCTCGTAATGTCTGGGTTGGTGGCACTGCTTTGCCATTAATAACTGTGACAAACTCTCCGTTGATAGTTTGTCATGGCCTATCGAAGTACCATGTGTCAGACACAGCTATAAATATGCTCGTGGGCCTTCTAGGAGACATTGGTACGATGATTGTGAATGCAAGATGCTGCGATCGACGGAATTAACAAACTTCCAGCGGGGAAATGATAATAAGGTTTCACATAAGGAATCGTTTTATACATATCATTTCAACCGCACTGAAGATCACTAGGTCTGTCAGTCTGACGGTCGTGCCTTAGTGTGACGAGTGTTCGGAGAAAGCTATCTGCCAGACTGTACTGTCCCGACAGTGCAGTTTGGTTGGGGCAGCGTGATGGTCTGGAGTTGTTTTTCATGGTTTGGCCTGGGACCATTGGTTGTTATGGATAAAACCATGAATGCTGAGGCCTGTGTAGACAACACGCGTTACCTACGTTCACTTCGGGGAAAGATCCATGTATCAGCAGAACAACTCTCCGTTTCATACTGCTTGCATTGAGATGGACTGGTTTGAAGGCATGAACGTCGAAAAGTTGGAGTGACTAGCCTACAGCCCTGACTTCAATCCTGTAGAGAATCTCTGGGATGAACTGGATCGTCGGGTGCATGTGAAGAAAGCTTCCCAAAAAGAGAGCTGAACTGGTTGCCGCTTTTGAAGGCCGAAAGGCGGAAAATGTCGGACATTTCCAGAAAACTGGTGGAGATTGTTTCATGGACTACAGGCTGTCATAAAGGCTAAAAGTTTAAAGCAAACGTTTTTTGTTTTCCTGTAGAAAAAAAAAATATATATATATATATATTTGTTGGTGTTATGCAGGTGTCCGGAATATTAAGTAGGGCAGTATGTGTATATGCTCGTATATAGTTGAGAATTTTTGAACATTTAAAATAAGCGTTATGCAAATTCAATAGCATTTTGGAAGTAGAGCGTACAGGATTATTCGTCTACTTGTGAGACGGGAGTAGTGTCTCACAAGAGGAATTGTTCTCTTGTGAGACTACTCGAATTGTTGAGATACATCTGAAATGAAGAGTAGATTACAGAGTGTCTAAAATGGTAATAAAGTAAATGAACGATCTTAATTGTATAGGTAACATTAAGTTCAGTAGTGCCCGTCAGTTCGAGAACTCCAGGGATTTACATAATATTAGCATAAAGTTCAAAGATAACCTAAAGAAACATTTACAGACATATAGTATTAAAGGACAAGGATTAGAGGACAAAAATAACTACATATAGTTTACATAGCTAAATATAGCACATTAGGAGATCGTTAGGAATTTATTCATGCACAACATGTTACTGACCTTAGGCGTCAGTATTGAGTTATAGCTAGTCCATCTGCTTTCAGGTAACATCCGGTGTTGCCAGTTATCATCTGAGGGAAGGGGATTGAGCAGGTTGCTTCTGTACTTCTTATTGACGGCAAATTTAAGGTCGCTATCAATTCTCTGTAGCATTTGAATGGATAGGAATCGATCAGATAAGGCAAGCCTGGCTATAACCACGGGTGTGGCGCGTAGTTCTGGAGTCCTCCTGGTGCTGCTTCAGAGAGGTTTGGCTTCGGGGAGAGGGAGATCAGTCCGATCCGATCGTTCTTGGGATGAAGACTAGTGTTTTTTTTCCTCAACCAAGAATGGCATTCTTTCTTATCTTGTTCTCTGGGGAGGAGTAATTCGGAGCATATATGAGGCGCATCTTAATAACAAGTATTCTGCTGTATAGATTAACCTTACTTTGATTGCGGCAGAAGACGCCCACAGGATATTTAGTTCAGAATCACGGACATGAATTAATTGGTTATTTGTTAGTCAGTGAAGCTGATTAAAAATCTGAAGGTTGCCATTGTAAGATCTGAAGATCAATTTTGGGTCGAATGTTATTCCAAGGGCTGAGTGTTGCATTGCATTAGGAATAAGGATACCGTCAATTGATATTCGCAAGTGAAAGGGGGTTTTGCTCAAAGCCAAAAATCATCTGTGCTGTTTTAGAGTGATTGATAGTTTGAAGTGCTTCAGGTAGTTTTCTAGGTCGGCCGGCTTCTGCTGGCCTAGTGAGAGCTGATGTGGTTGAGGTCAGCCTTTGGTTATAATGTCGTGGACGCTTCATAATGAAGGGGACAGAGATTGCAGTAAACAGGATCTCCGATAGTGCCTCACCTTGGAAGAGCAGCAGGTCGAATGCAGAAGTAATTTCGAGCAGATCGATCAATCAACGCTGGGGTATGAACAGCGTCGTCAGTATAGGTGATTTCTTTATTTTTGTTATTATTTTTTTTTTATTTTGAGTAAAAATGAACCGAATTTAATGAGCTTTATCTCCTTGGTTACAAAAAAATGACCATCGCGTTAGATTTTTTAAAAAAATCTTTCATTATATTATATGACAAGCTGCATTTATGTGATAGGACAAGAAAGTCATTTTTCTGAAGATTGAAGCCTCGTAAGGAACGAATTACACGTCAGTAATAAGTGACTGTTGCTTACTTTGTTAAGTGAGTAACAGTTAAAGTTTATTATCACTAACGGTTTCGCCGATAGCTGTGTATTTCCATCCTCAGAGAGAAACCTATTGGCTTTAAGTTATTAATGCGTCTAGGTGATACTCGTTACTGTTGACTGGTCACGATATGCCGCGCCATGTTCCAACCAGTTGGGTTATGTTATTAATATAAATAATAATTATTAATTTGGTTTCTATATTCACCCTAGTAGAGCCAGTTGGCTAGGATGGGAAATAAAATAACTGTCAAGCGTGCCTTTCGTTATAGAAATTCAGTATACATTCTAATATCTTAACGACATTTCATTACACTCAATTTTCCACCAATATTCAGTTTGTCATATTCCTCGCCTCGTTATAACGATACTCAAAAATAATTTCTACCGATTGAAAAGTGCGCCGCCAAATAGCAGCTCTCTCTCTAAGCTGATTAAAATAAACCAACCTTGCGACGTTAATAGCCAAATTGAAGCGTCATTTAGTAAGTTGACAGTACTATTTCATAGTGAAATAGTACTGATACGCTGTTTCACTTATTCTGTTCTTACTTGGTTCACTTATTAGTTTTTCTTCAGTAGTTCTTTTTAAAATGGGGAGCAGAAAAACATCAAATATGGCTGGAGATTGGAGAAAAGTATCGCTTAATTGCAAAATTACCCTGATTTGGGAGAGCCAGCGCAGGATACATATAAAGAAACACAGACTGCAAAAAAGGCTGGCTTGGATAATGCTGAGGAGGCTGATGTGGTCGATTTACTTGAATCACGTGGTGAGGATTTGATTACCAGAGAACTCCTGGAACTTGAAAATCAGAGACTGCAAGTTAAGGCTGAGGAATGCTAAAACAGCAATCACAAAAATTAATAACAGCTAAGGACATGTTTGGAATTCCCATTTAGAAGTGAAATGATTATCTTTGCTGAAAAAGAAGACGTGCAAAGGAGTAGGGGGGGCATAAAACTGGGACATAAAAAATCCTACAAATGTTAACAACATACAATAGAAAAAGCATCATGGCTGTGATAGACTTTAAAAAAAATGTACATTTTTTATTCTGTAATTTTAATTCCTTCCATAAGCCTAACGGGAATGGTTACATGTTAAATAAACCCACGATTCATGAAGTTTCAATCTTCTATTATTATTACGCTATTATATAGCTGAGTTGTTACGTTATTTATGCAAAATTAAGTATATTCACAAGTGCTCTATTTAAATATAATAGTTGTTTTTCTACCAACTGTTATATTTAATATTTGCTACTCTACTTATTTTTTTCAAGGTTTTTCTTCAATAGTTCATTGAATATGGAAAATTGTTATTCTCTTAATAACATTTCACTTATACCACTTGTTTTCGAGAAATTGATTGATTTTTTTTTTTGATTTGGTAGTTGTTGGCGCATCGGCTTCTGTGGCCATATTGCACCTCCCAAGGATTTTGCAGTACTTTGATCCAAGCCCGAGGCGGGAATCGAACCCGCGACCTTTGGGTTGCCGAGCAGGTACTTTACCCACTCGGCTAGCCCGGTCGGCTGTTTTCGAGAAAGCTAACCCTGTTGTGAAGCAGGGCTTTGGAATAACATTGATTTATATGTGGTTGCATTATGATATAAATTGGATTGGTTTTGTACGTACAAAACAGTTTGAATAATATATAGTAGTTATTTTTTTGCGCTATATTCACATGTTTGCATTCACTGTTAATATTATTTTACAGTTTTTACTTTTATCAGTTGAATAACTGAATATCATAAGTTTTCAACTGGTTTTATATTTACATACATTACTTGTTCCACCTTCGGATGGGCTCATTGAACAGACATTATTTCTTTCTCTTGTTGGGATGTCATTTGGCCATACCTAAGTTCATTTCCAGCGTATCGTTCACTAGAAATTTTTTATGTCACGTAGCAAAGTTCAAAACAAAATTAAAAGCCCTAACTTTTGTTCTTGGATTGAATGGATGCATTCAGGCACATTTGCCGAACCTCTACTCCATCTCAGGAGCAAAATGTTACTACTCACTTACGCAGCCAGACTTAAAAGCCTTCCAGATCGTCCCAATCAACCGCTGCTCTTCAATCCTGAATGGAAAACATTTTATAACAATAAGCCCACTGAAAATAAACCCACGATTCTGGTGTTAGACTACAAGAGTTGATTCATTGCTGGAACGTACATTTTGAAAACACGCTCAAAGAAACTAAAATACCTGATCCACCCTGGTCCACAAACCTACCTTACTGGGACACATATTTCCAACAATGGGGGAAAAAGTCCCTGGAAAACTGTAACATCAAACAACTGCACGAAGGACATGCTTAATAGAGATGCGCAGAGCTGCATAATGCGCTTCCGTAGCCAGGTGGGAAGGAGCAGCAGTGCGTAGCACACGCTTCTTGATTAGACCGGGGTTCGAGCCCGTCACCACCAAATACGGAGGATGCGGAAAGGTCAGGGAATGACCACCGCATATCCCGGAGCAATATGGCCTTAGTTGTTAATGCTCCTTAAAAAAACCAAATAATAAATAATAGCTGCATAATATATACTGATGGCTCAAAATGAGACGGCGGTGCAGCAGTTTTTCCCTCGTTCACAGTGTCTGTATCTCTCTCCCGACTGAATGCAGCAGCTATACTGCAGAACTGTATGCAATCCAGCTAGCTATTGACAATATCAATATCCATCTGAACACTAATAGTTTAATATATACAGACTCCATGAGTGCGCTGTCCGCAATAAGTAATAAATTCTCAACTCCAATGGTAAAGGAAATCCGGTCTGGTCTAAATCGTTTACAGAATATGAGTCATACTGTAAGCTTCTGTTGGATTCCAGGGCATGCTAGCATCGTAGGTAACGAAACGGCAGAGCAGGCAACCAAACAGTACCGCACCTCCATCTTACCAAGTACCCTATGTAGATTTACTAACACATATCCGACATATCTGTAGAGACCAGTGGTTAAACATCTGGAAGACACTTATGAACAATAAATTGTTTGAAATTAACCATGGAACTCCAGCTACAGACGGAGGCATGAAGAGGTAATACTGGCAAGGCTACGCGCAGGGCACGCGCACACACTTGACCCACTTGTTCCTGCTCATGGGCGATGACCCTCCTATATGCACGCATTGTTCATCACAACTTACAGTTCGGCATATTTTCTTAGACTGTTCAATTCATTCTTACATCAGAAATCATACTTTCCGCTCTCTGACGCAAATGCAAGAACCCTTATCACTAACCCACCTGTTGGGAAACAATGCTAATCTGGACGAGCTCTTTGCTTATCTTAAACAAACCAGACTATATGAATATTTCTAAAATCAAATAAAGCAAATTTTCAGCATTATCCAAATACCAGAATAGGCACATTTTGGCCTAAGTTGCCCTTGTGCCGATGAACATCTACAACCAACCATCAGGCACATTTGCCTGCTGTGGTTGCTTTCTTATAAGCATCTCCTAGCAATGTCTTCATTACTAGGAGATGCTTATAAGAGTGTATTATTGAATGTATTGTTGTCTTCGTAGAATTGGTGTATGTCAATTTTGCTAAAATCAGGGTTCAAAACAGTTTATGCTCAAAAATTCGTTTTTTGTTAAAGCTTATTAAATGTTAATAAATTAGTAAAAAATATAAATTTATTTTCAGAATCCAGGCGCGATATAAAATATTAAGATAATATTCGTATTCGTTACTACAAAATACACATGGATAACATATTTTTTCATGAAAAAAAAAAGAAAAAAAAAAGAAAAAAGTTTTAAATTTGACAGGCACCAAACTAAATGCCTTACCTTCGTTACTGAATCTATATCAGTCTTCCATAATGAAAATATTTCATGTCGTTCTCTAGATAATTTTGTTTTACCCTGGATAATTATTCGACGCTTTCTCACATTAGTCAGAATTAATGAATGATATACACAGACGAGTGAAAGACTGAATCTTCTGTAGGATCTGCAGCGGTTTTCCATGACAGCACCATATCGCAACAAATTCCTCTTGAGTGTAGCATCTACAAGGCAGAGATACATACTGAATTTGTATTCGAAGTGTATGGTATACATACACTGCGTGAATGGCTTACAGGCTTTAGATACAATGTATATCCCTCTCCCCCATCCAGTTCAGTGTCGGGTTCGCAAAATGCTTTGCTCCCTGTTGAAATCGAGGGTGGACATTCGCTTTTGCTGGATTCAGAGCAATATTGGAATCAAGGGAAACGATTTGGCCGATGAGGCATCCAAAACTCCTGAGTGAACAACCAGAGTACTTTTGTCCCGTATGCTGGTTATATTCCCATCATACGTAGCCTTTGTCGGGCACGATGGCAAACATTCTGGCACACACACAGGATAGAAATAAGTTAGATTAAATTTGAAATCATGGATTAAACTTCTCTAAGCAACGCAAAGTACATAAAGAAGAGGTCCTTCTGGCCTGACTAGCAACTCTTTTTTGGGCGTAGCTACCTCACATACCCCATTTTGTTGCGAGCTACTGACCCCCCACTCTACTTTCATGTGAATATTGTGGAACCGCTCAGCATTTACTCTTTGATCGTTCACATTTTATCACTGACCGCAGTGAGTCTTTTATCACCTTTAACTCTTAAACATATCTTTGAGCCGTATACATTCAGACAGATTTTATATGGCGATGATAATGTGTCTAATGTTTTTAATTTTATAAAACGAACGAATTTATATTATTCTAATATTTACTAATTTTTATACGTATTCTATTTATTATATATTTAACATATCATACTTTTTTGTATAATATTTCAAGTTAAACATATTTAAACTTAAGGAGGAAAATAGCATTTGGCACATTATAGCCGATATTGCTGCGCTGCCACCAACTTAATCAATGATAGAGGTTAAGAGTAATTAATAAGTCCGTCTTTCTTACTCCGGATTCAGTACTGTCAAATAATAGGAATTTTTATTTCATTGCAGTGGCTGCAGTAAAAATTAAATCCAAACTTACAGATACTGCAGATACGTTCAAAGATTACTCTGGGCATTGTTTCTGTGTACACCAATGAGCCAAATCATTATGACCACATACCTAATATGATGGTGGTCCACATGTGCAGCCAAAATAGCTCGTACCTGGCGAGGCATGGACGCTAAAAGATTTCTAAATGTGTCTTGTGGTATCTGGTACCAACACGTAACCAGCAGATCCTTTAACTCCTGTAAGGTCCGTAGTTGAGACGCCGCAGATCTGAGTTGCCGTTCCAACACAAACCATAAATGCTCGATGGGATTGATGTCTGGGAAATTTGGAGGCCAGGGCCTCCAAATTACCTGGAAGTCTTCCTCATGTTCGGCGAACCAGTCTCGAACAATCCGGGCGGTGTGGCATGGCGCATTATTCTGCTGAAAGACGGCACCGCCAGAGAGAAAAACCGTTGCCATAAAAGGGTGTACCTGGTCAGCAATAATGTTTTGGTACAAGTACAAAGTGTGTTGAGGGTCAAACGGCACTAGGAATTTCTCCCATCTCCGCGAGTATTCGCTGTATCGAGGGCCAGTACTCTGTTTGTCAAGGCCAGAGATTTAAAAGTGTGTGGATCATGAGTTGTGTAGTATTTTGTGCCTATTGTTCTTCTGGCCCACTGGCATGAGTTGTGTAGTATTTTGTGCCTGTTGTTCTTCTGGCCCCTGATGGGATCCAACGTTGTTCGTACTATGCCAACGAGGAGGCTGGCCAGGTGTACCCTGTAATTATTTGTACTCTGGCAGGTCCCGCTGCCTAATTTCCTGGAATTTCAGCGGCTGGGTCCTAATAAAAAATTTAAAAAAAAATGATAATAGCGGTGGTATTTTTGTTAAGAGACAGTATGTGGGGTTTGTTCGCTGAAATTACCGTGGGATTGTACGCTAAGATGATAAGTTCTAGAGGCCTAATGGGTCGGGTAATAATTTTGGTGTTAATTTAAATTTGAATGTCTGGGGCTTCGCAGTGTATAGTCAAGAGAAGGGTAGGGAGACTGAAGGCTGGGGGAAGAAAGAGAAGTAAGGGGCCGATAGGGTAGATGGCCCCTACAGTCAATAGCCCTACCAGAGGGAAAGAGGGGGGTGGCAGGAGGGGGAGAAGACAGCGAGCCGTCTCCCCCTCTGCCAAGGAATAGGAGTGAAAGAAGGCTGGTCGAGGTGCCCAGCCCAGATCGCCATGTGGCTAGGTGGCAGCAATGTGCTGCAGTCATTTCTCTGAGTCCTTGCTTGGTAGTCTTTTTGTCTTGATCAGTTTGTCAAATGTCTGTGCTGGATGAGATCGTCTAATTGGGTTGTCACAGTGTGATTGTTTTTTTTTTATTTGGTTACGTCCAGGTCAGGTTCAGTTATCTTATCCATATCACGTTCATGTGTTGAACGTGATATGGATAAGATGGATACAGGTGGATACAGCTGTGATGGGGTTGTCACGTCAGGTTGTCATAGAGATTATCACTTCAGGCAGACTCAGTTGTGATGTTTGATTCCATGGTTGTTTCACCCTGGTCATGTCCAGTTCATCTGGGTAGGTTTTTGTGGTTGTGTAGACTTTCTGCTGGTCTGCACGGCATGGTTGTTTACTGCAGTGGCGAGGCTGTGGGAGCGTCCTTCTTGTGAAGAGGTCCTGGGCCAACTGTGCGAACGTCTTGTATGTGTCGACTTCAGTTATGGCGAGGTCTTCTTGAGTACGGAGGTTAAGATGTGTTCTAGTGATGAACCTGCAATAGAGTTCTTCATATAGTGGGCAACTGTATATTAGGTGCTCCCACGTTTCACTTTCACCACAGAGGCAAAACGGCATTTCACTCAGTCCAAATCCTTGTAGTTTGTCTCTAATCGCCCCTTCTCCCATCAGCAGGTAGGTGGTGTAGAGTCCTGGTGAGAGCCATGGTGGATAATCCGGATATACCAGCCGTATGTTGGGTAGAAATCTTCTAGTTATTGCATTTTTGCTGGAGGTCTCCCAGCAGACCTGCCAAGTTTGTTGGAGGTAAGCGGAGAGACGGTTCCTTTCTACTTTGGGATCATTTTTCAGGTCTATGGTCAGTTGACAGAGTAGTCCATTCTTAATAATCTCCAGATCCAGAGGGAGGGAACCCGTTAGAGCCTGGAGTGCGTGGGTACTTAGTGTTACGTGCTCTCGAGATGGTTATGAGTATGTATCGCTGCGTAGTCTCCAGTTTTTTCCGGTTCACTGCAGTGGTGGCCTTGCGATACCATATTCCAGCAACATATGTAATCGCTGGCAGGAAAATAGCTTTATAATAGAGGATGAGGATTTTTCTCCTCAAGCCCAATTCCTTGCGTGTGATTCGCGCAAAAAGCGCGGAGCACATTTTATATTATATTAGAGTCTCCCGTAAATTGCGTGTGTTCTGTGGTCGATTTGCCTGTTTTTGTGGACGAAAAACCCCAGTTTCTGGGGAAAAAACCTTGCTATCTACGCCTGAGACCGAATAACTGAGCCACGGAGTGAAAAAAGCCCATTAAAGTTCCTCACATCATCGACGGGATTCGAACCCGGGCCTTTTCCACCTGGTGTGGGGAGGACGGTGACGATACCACTGTGCTACCCACGCAGACTGCGCGGCGCGGAGTGTGTGTAGACAGTATCTATATGTAGGATGTATAGTATCTTTTGTAGGACGGCACCTGAACGAAAGTTCAACTCCGCCTTTGTACACTGTGATGGCTATAGAGCACTGTAACAGACCAGAAATGTGTGTAATTTTATGTTCGTGCAGTGTGTCTTATTGTGTTGTGTAGTTGTTTCTGGCCGTTTTGGCACCAGGCAGGCGATCACCTGGAAAGCCTGTCCAGTGTCCGTCTACACCACAGGGACGTAGGCCACAACCACGCATGTGCCATGGGCAACATCAACAATCGCGCACTGAATGTCCAAGGAGAGTTTGGAACCATTTAAAAGAACAGCAAGCCGGCAACAGCGCGCGCGCACACACACACACACACACACACACACACACACACACACACACAGTCATTCTCAGGAGACAGGACAGCAGAAGAAATAAGGAAGATAATAGCATAAAGTAAAAAAAAATAATAATAAATAAATAAAAATTTTAAAAAAAATTTTAAAAAAAATTTAAAAAAAGAATAAATCAAAATAAAAATAATAAAAAAATTTAAAAAAAGAATAAATCAAAATAAAAATAATAAAAATAAGAATAAATAAATATAAAACAAAAAATAAAAAAATCGATAAATAAAAAAATAATAAAATCTTTATCCATGTCTTTGCCCACGTCTTTATGCAGTGCTGCCCAAAGTAGTACTGTCAAACAGAAGTAATAAATAATAAATATTCATTTATTGCAAATACAGCAAGCCCATCACAGCGCTAGGCTAGGGACATAAATTCAGTACAAAGGAGACAAATATAAACGATATTTCGAATCTAAAATATAAAGGAAGATATGTTACCTCTTTCAGAAGAAGAGCAAATAAATTATGATAATGCAACAATTTGTCATATTTGTGGATATGAAATTTGTAGTGAATTTGCAAATGAATGTAATAAAAAAATATTACGGAAAGTTAATCACTTAACAGAAATATTTAGAGGTACAGCTCATAGTTGTTGTAATTTGAAGTATAAAATTACAGATTTTATTCCAGTAATTATACATAATTTAAGTGGTTATGATTCACACGTATTTATTAAGGAATTAGGATTTAATAATGATAATACTGAAGTTATTGCAAAAATGGTGAAAAATATATCAGTTTTGATAAGGAAATTAAACTCAAAGATGAATATTTTATTGACAACGAAGAAAATTCTAAACAGCGATTACCAAAACATTATTTGAGATTTATAGATTCATTCAGATTTATGGGAACTAGTATAGATAAACTTGCTAATAATCTTTAAAAAGAACAGTTCGAAAACATAAAGGAACACTTTTCAGAAGATAAGTTGGATTCAGTGATAAGAAAATGTGTATATCCCTATGATATGAACTCATTAGAAAAATGTAAAGAAACTAAATTACCTGAAAAGGAAAACTTTTATAGCACATTAAACGACAGTGATACATCTGAAGATATTACATTCATGCACAAAAATCGTGGAAAGAATTTAACATAAAAAACGGGTGACTATTCTGATTTGTAATTAAAAACTGATGTGTTATTAGCTGATATATTTGAAATTTTCAGAGATGTTTGTCTAGACGCGTGTAAATTAGATCCTGCTTGGTATTATTATACAGCTCCTAGTTTATCTTAAATGCAATGGTAAAGATGACAAATTTTTAATTACACTTTATTAATAACTGCAATAAAGTGTTATAAACGCAAATGGCAAATATCAAAAAGAATTTAATAAAAATGAATTATCATCATTTGTAATGTATTTAGATGCAAATAACTTACACGGATGGGCAATGAGTGAATATTTACCTTATGGAGGGTTTAAATGGGTAGATACAAATATAGATGTAACTCAGATAACTGATAATAATGAAACTGGATATATTTCAGAAGTAGGTTTGTAATTTCCTAAATAATTACATTATTTACACAATGAATCACCTTTATCTCCTGCACATGTGAGTATAAATAAAGGTTATACTCACATGTTAGGGTTAGGATTCTCAACTATGGATCACCTTCACGTAATATCACAACTAATGGAGAAAGCAAATGAATATAAAACACCATTATGCCTGGCATTTGTGGATTATGAAAAGGCATTTGACTCCATACAGCATAAGGCAATGTTTCGGGCACTGGAAAGACAAGGCATAGATACTCCATATATTATGATTTTGAAGAAAATATATGAGAGTGCTACATCCTTTATTAGACTAGACAAAGACAGTAGCAAATTCAAAATCGAGAAAGGAGTTCGACAAGGAGACACAATATCTCCGAAGCTGTTTACTGCTGCCCTTGAGGAAGCTTTCAGAAGATTAGACTGGTCGCAGAAAGGAGTCAATGTGAACGGAGAGTACCTAAACCATTTACGATTTGCAGATGACATTGTGGTCATAAGCCACGATCCCAAAGAATTAGAGGAAAATCTTAATCAGTTATGCACAGTTAGTAAGGATTTTGGACTAAAGATGAATATGGCTAAAACAAAAGTAATGATGAACAAGTATGCCACGGAAAGGGAAATAATGATTGAAGGAGCAGTAATTGAAAAGGTGGAGTCATATACTTATCTGGGACAAGTTATTAGCTGTAATAATGATAAATGGCTGGAAGTCAAGAGAAGAATAAATTTTGGATGGATAGCATTCAGGAAATATAGTCACATACTGAAGAGCAATATCCCAGTTTGTCTGAAACGTAAAATAATGAATCAATGTATACTCCCCACCATGACTTATGGAAGTGAAACTTGGGCACTCACCAAAAGAATGGAAGAGAAGCTAAGAACTACACAGCGAAGAATGGAACGAATTATATTGGGAATTAGAATGTTAGATAAGAAGAGAAACACATGGATTAGGCAGCAAACTCAAGTAAAGGACATTCTTATCAAAACTAAAGAACTAAAATGGTCTTGGGCAGGACACATAGCTCGAAGACATGATGACAGATGGACTAAGAAAATAACAGAATGGTACCCAAGAGGAGCTAGAAGAAAACCTGGAAGACAAAGGCGGAGATGGATAGATGAAATTCATGAGTTTTTGAGTAGTAAATGGATGGCCAGTGCTCAAAACAGAAGGAACTGGAAAGTTGCTGGAGAGGCCTTCATCCTGCAGTGGATTGAAAATGGCTGATGATGATGATGATGATGATGATGATGTTAGGGTTAATTTTGTTAATTTTAACCAAGGGTTAAAATTAACAATAATGCATAGAGTGTTAGAATTTAAGCAATCTAATTGGTTAAAATCATATAGATTTTTAATACAGTTAAAAGAACTAAAGCTAATAACACATTCGAGAAAGATTTCTATAAGTTAATGAATAATTCGTTTTACGGAAAAACTATGGAAAATGTAAGAAAACAAGTTGATGTTAGATTATCTTGTGATGGAAATAAAGTAGAAAAAATAATAGCTAAACCTCACTTTAAGAAACGAGATATATTTGACGAAAATTTATGCGCAGTTCATATGAAAAAACATTAGTAACTTTAGATTAGCCTATTTATGTTGGAATGTGTATTTTAGATATATCTAAACTACTGATGTATAATTTTCAATATAATGTTATGAAACATAAATATGGTACAAATCTAAATCTTGTACGAGAGGATATCGAAAGGTTCGTACCCTTCCCTAGAAATAATATCCCTAGAAAGGTGAAACTTAACAGGAACTCTAATCCTTTTCTGTGTACTCTCTCCGAGTATAGTAACACATTTCTCCCATCTATGGATCAGTTGTTTAATGCCTTGATCATAAAAGTTCGCACTTTTTTTGCCTGAAACCACGATTTCACTTCATTGAGTTCCTGAGACGAATCAAAGCGGCTTCCACGCTTCATTTCTCGAAACAAAAAATGGTTTCTTCATTTCTCGAAACAAGAGTCTGGCGGCGCTAGGTCATGAGAATATGGTGGGTGGGTGCTGCAGTAGCGCAAATCCAACAGTTGGCGAGAACATTGCATTCGACATTGCTTCTGCAAAGGCGTCAGCAATCTTGGACCTCATCGTGCGGAGACCTTAGACATGTGCAGCTGGTCATGTAAAATGCTGTGGGCAGACCTATAACTAATTCCCATTGCATTTGCGATGCGGTGGGAATTAGTTATGGGTCTGCCACACGTCTGTCACTCAGAACCAGCTGCTCAACCTTTGCAACCGTCTCATTGTCTGTGGATGTTGATGGCCTTCCTTCTCTAGCGCCTCCGTAGCCAGGTGGGCAGGAGCACACGCTTCTTGATTAGACCGGAGTTCGAGCCCGCGACCACAAAATACGGAGGATGCGGAAAGGTCAGGGAATGACCACCGCATATCCCTGGAGCAATATGGCCTTAGTTGCTAATGCTCCTAAAAACCAAATAACAAACAAACCTCTTGGCTCGCCAAAGACACTTCTAACGACCGCACTGGAACTCCCGTTTCCACTTTTTTAGTGTCATAGGTGAACAATTCTGCCCATACATAGCTTTCATTTCTTTGTCAATTTTCTGAGCTTTCTTGCCCTTCAAATGCAGGAACTTGATCACTGCTCGATACTCCACTTTGTCAACCATAGCGTCCTTCCTCAGATTCCAGACTCCACCTCTGTTGTACGATCACCTACCTTAATGGCATTTCGTATGTTAGCTATTGAATATGTAACAACTTATATGAAAAACGACACCTTCCTACTGATGTTTTATCTAGGTTATGGTACGAACTTTTTGATACCCCCCTCGTATATACAGTTAGTTTTATATATAATATTAAAACTGACGACTTTTATGATGATATGAAAGAAATGATTCGTTACTTTGATACACCAGATTACACAGAAAATAATATATACAGGGTGTCTCAAAAATATTGGTACAAACGTTTAGGGGGAGGTAGGTAACATCTAAAGGAATGTGAATCGCATAGGAACCCATAACCGTAAACGTCACCGTAAGTCGGTAGACGGCGCTGTTCATCAGTTCGCGAGAGGGAAAATTTCTGGTTTACTCATTCAAGCAGTAGTCGCCGCACGAAGAGCATGCATCGATATACGAACTGTGAGCTGGCAGACATGCACCTAGTGTATGGATTAGCAGAGGACAATAGACAAGCCGCTCGACGAATTTATGGAGAACTCTTCCCAGACAGACATGTACCGGACCACCGTTTGTTTGAGCGTGTGCATCAAAATTTGTGCGATTATGGGTCATTTAGAGGTAGCAAGAGTAGTTAGTGCGGGCAGACCACGTTCGACGCGAACTCCCACCATGGAAGAAAGTGCGTTGAATGCCATCCAGATTAATCCTACTACCAGCACACGTGCCGTTGCCTCTGCCTTAGGAGTGTCTCGTTGCAGTGTACAGCGAGTCTGGCACGACGACTCCTTTCATCTCTAAAGGGTTCAGTTACTGCTCCCCAAGACCAAGGTTTCTCCAAGAAAGTGTTCAAGACTTGAATTTTCCAGCCTATGTTTTGGTCACGGATGAGGCTTATATCACTCGGGAAGGCATTATTCAATCAGCACAATGCTCATGTGTGGGCTCACGATAACCCACACGGTGTGCGCCCCCATGCGACGCAACATCGCTTCGCAATAAATCTGTGGGCAGGTATGGTCGGTGACTGCTTAGTTGGCCCATACCTGTTACCATTCCGCATGAACTCCGCTAAATATCGTATCTTTCTTGAACAAGTTCTACCAGGGTTACTTGACGCAACATTTGGTTTCAACATGACGGGGCGCCTTCCCATTATGGAAGGTGTGTTCGTGGCCATTTGAACAGGCGTTTTGGGCGTCGATTGATTGGCCTTGTTACACCCGTTTCCTGGCCCCCAAGCTCACCTGATTTATCGAGCCTTGATTTCTTTCTGCGGGGGGGAGCCTCAAATCTATCGTGTAAGGTGAGGTGTAAGGTGTATTTAGTGTCAGACGGCACCAGGGGTTTCCCCCATCTCCGCGTAGTTTTCATTGTGGATGTACCACTTCACTGGAAATGCCAGAGATTTAAAAGTGTATGGGTATTGTATATGTGTAGTGCCGTGTACCGTTGTTCATCTGGTCGTTTAGCCGCTGGACCCCTGCTGAGGCCCAACGTTGCCCCACCTTCGCCCCGTGGAGGCAGACCAGGAACCCAGTAAGCTTAAGTTACTCTGGCGGGTCCTGCCACCTAATTTCCTGAGATTTCGGTGGCTAGGACCTAAAAAAAAAATTATTGTATTTATATTGCATGCATATATGCGTGCATATAAGCACATATATACACACACACATGCACATATGTACAGCATACATGTGCCAACGTCAATCGTGGGGTTGACGTCACTTGAGTTGGGTGTATATATGCGTGCATACAAGTACATATATACACACAATGTGCATACACATACCAACGTCAATTATGGGGTTGACGTCGCTTGAGTTGGGCCAGAACGTGGGGTGAAGATATTTTGGATGTATTTAAATTTAGGTGTGTGGGGCTTCACTAGCGTGAAGATAGAAGGGGGAGGCTGAAGACTGGGGGGGGAGAAAGACAGAAGTATGGAGCCAATAGGGAAGAGAGCCCCAAGTTTCAGTGTGGCATGCCCATGCCCCACCAGAGTAGAAATGAGGGGGGGCGAGAGAATCGTCTCCCCGGGGGAGTAGGGTTTAAAGGTGAAGGGGGCTAGGGTGCCCTCTTCAGGCTGCCGTGAGGCTTTGGGAGCTAGGCTGCAGTTTGTTGTTTGTTGTCTCTATTTTTGTCCACTTGATTCAGATTGGGACACTCATGAGGCAATCCCTGTCCTTTTTTTTTCCGTTAATTCTATTTTCTTCTTCTTTTTCCCTTCTTCTTTTCTTTATTCCTTTCTTTTCCATTCATTTTCTTTTCTTCCACAGTTTTGTTTTCCAGGAGTTCTCTGTCTTATGCGATTTATGTTACTGTACTATCAGTCTCGGTGTATGGCAATTAACACCCTTCTCCTTGTGAAGAGGTCCTGTGCATACTGGGAGAGCGCGCGGTACTCCTCTTCCGTGTCAGTGAAGTGATGTTCAAGTCCTTTGAGGAGGTAATGGATTTTCGTGATGAGGGTGCATCTGAGGTCTTCGTATTGTGGGCAGTCGTAAAGCAGGTGGTCCCAGCTTTCGACCTCCTCCCCGCACGTGCAATTTGGGTCATCGACGAGGCAGAAGCTGAACAGTTTCTGGTTGAAGGGTCCATGTCCTGTGAGTAACGAGGTCAGGTGCAAGCCCGGGAAGAACCAGCCCGGTTGCCTTGGGTATATTTTGTTCAGTTCTGGTGGAATTTACGAGTGATCTCGCTCTTTGTCGTCTCTGTCCATCTTTGTTGCCACTCCTGAAGGAGGTAGGTCTGTAGCCGTGCTCTTTCCGTTTTTTGATTGCTTTCTGGGTTGATTGTGAAGTCCTCATGATTTGCGGCCACTCCCTTTGAGTGCAGGTAGAGCAGTCCTGCTTTCACAGCTTCTAAATCCAGGGGTAGCGCTCCAGCAAGCACCTGCAGTGCAGGTGTGCTTACCGTGCGGCAAGCTCGTGTGGTTGTCAATAGGATGGTCCTATGTGTCATATCCAGGATTTTCTTGTTGGTTACCAGTGATGTTTTGGTGTACCATACTGCAGCTGTGTAGATTATTGCTGGGATGAAGGTTGACTTATAAATCGTGTCTGAATCGCCTGTGGAGACGGAAATGGATCTCGTTTTTGGAAATGCTGCTACTGTCAAACAAACTCCAGGTGTGTTCGACCGTGTCCGTCAATCCACGCTGCGTCGGTGTCACGCATGCATCGCGTCTCATGGTGGAACCTTGGAGCATCTGTTGTAACATCATGAAATGCATCCATCTCGTACTCCATTGTTAATATTATGTCAAATAAATGTTTGCCACTAATTACTGTCTTGTGTCATTTCTGCTTCTTGTGCCTCTGCTACTACTTTCCCGTGACTTTTCTGGTTATGGGTTCCTATGCGATTCACATTCCTTTAGATGTTACCTACCTCCCCTAAACGTTTGTACCAATATTTTTGAGACATCCTGTATATAGCATGCCTAGAGTAAATAAAAAAAAATTGGAAAAATGAAAGATGAATGCAATGGAAAAATTATGAATGAATTCATAGGTTTAAGAGAAAAAATGTATACATATAAAATTTATGAGAAATTGGGAAAAAAATCAAAAGGAATTAAAAAATGTGTAATTAAAAAGAAAGAATAATGTTTGATGACTATAAATCTAATAAGAATAAAAAATTGTGGTTTATTCAGTAGAAGAAACAAAAATGTTTCTTCTACTGAATAAACCAATTTTAATGTCCTTTTAATGAAAAAATATGTATCTTAGAACATAAAATTCATACATTAGCATGGGGTAATTATTCAATTTAAAATTAAATCTTCTTTATCTATTCATGAATTAAACCAATGTGAATAACTTTTCCAATTAACTAGATATTTATTTCCTTTTTTCTATTTGATAAACATCATGTTGCATATTATATTTTACTCACTCTTGTTCATACAATGAACCTTGTATTTCTTCATTATTCAAGTCTCTTATCTTATATGTAATAGGCGTCTTCAAAATTTCAGAAATAACAAATATTTCCTCAGTAAAATAAGGTAAATAACCCTTTATCAACACACTTTCGTATTTACTGATTCTAACCCTTATCATTAATATGAAATTTGTGTTAAGATACAGATAATTCCTTTTTGTAAAAATTATTATACACTGTTTTTTCATTTTCAGCTTTACTTGCTTCTATAGGTTTCGATTTTTATAGATCTGTGATATGAATTTTTATTATTTGAAATTAGTTTGTCTAATACATCTATCCACTTCTTAGTATTATTAGCTGTAAAATATTTCCACATTTTTGATTTCAGAGTTCTGTTAAATCGTTCTACTGTTTGTGCTATATAAAGAAAGTTTCTATATTCTCAGTTTGTTATTTGGTTTTTAGGAGCATTAGCAACTAAGGCCATATTGCTCCGGGATATGCGGTGGTCATTCCTTGACCTTTCCGCATACTCCGTATTTGGTGGTGACGGGCTCGAACCCCGGTCTAATCAAGAAGCATGTGCTACGCACTGCTGCTCCTTCCCACCTGGCTACGGAGGCGCCCTATATTCTCAGTAGTAAACCAGTGAACGTCATATTTTAAAACGTTGTTGCAATTTTTTATTTATGAATTCAGTACCCCTATCTGTTTGTATTTTTTCAGGAATTCATTCTGCAAATGTAATGTGAAAAGCTTTTGATATCTCGTCACTGTTTTTGATATCTGTTTTTTTTTTTTTTTTTCTTAATAGGTATAGCCCATGCATACTTAGAAAACATACGTATCTATTACTGTTAATATGTAATTGTTGTTAAACGATTTATACTCTTGCATATCAACTAAATCTGCCTGAAATTGATCATCTATATGAATAACAAACTTTTCTTCTCTTGAATTTTCTTTTCACAGGTTTGTTTGTATACTCATCTTGTTAATGTAAATTTTTTTTTATTTCTTTTACAGGTAGATTTGTTTTTCTTTGTAATTCTAAATACCCGAATAACTTGTTAAAAGGTTATAAACAGATTTTTTAAGCTATCGTTTAAAAAAAAACACTTTTATTTGCTCCCCCATACGTTACGAATACCTTTCATTATATTTTTCCTTCTCTTTTCGTGGTTTTATCCGAATGAATGATTCAGGTTTCAATACAATTCATACAATCAGGTTTCCGTACTTCATGTCCAATATTAAAGGGAATAAGAAATGCAGATCATTAGAATTCCATGATATCAGAAATATTTGTAAAAACTGGGTTAGTATTCAGTTGACAGGAAGTTCTAAAGGTGGGGATTAATAAGATAAACCAAGGTCTCATTAGATTGGTAAACTGGGTACTTTTTCAAACTGTAATGGCGGGTGATTTATGGTGTGTTGTCATGTTTGAAAAAAAAAAAAAAAAACACTAACACCCGAACTGCTAGTTTAGTAAATATTTTTTTAGGAATTAACTACCGAAGTACCATAGTTCATGTAGTGCAGGATTTTTGTATATTGGCTTGAAGTGAGAAATAATTCGCATTTTTCCCCCCAGGTCCCCCCGACCCTCCAACATCAGTCCAGATGGAGGTGGTGGGAACACGTTCACTCAAAGTAAAATTCGTGGAACCTGAAACTGCCAATGACGCTAGCAGTATCGTCACTAGGTATAGAGGTAAGCGCAAAAACATTGAGTGAATATTTACTGTTCTACAAATTATATATTTTATATATTATTTTTATCGCTCAACAACTGATCAGATTTTCATCTTGAGGTAGATACAGGAAAAAGCATTTGAGTACAATATACATTTATTTAACCTATATGTAGATTTCAAACAAGCTTTTGATTCCCTCAAAAGAGAGGAAATGATAAATGATCCCTTTCTCTTGGGCATATCTGCAAAGATTGTTAGGCTCACAAAAGCAACCCTGGCTGGCTCTAAGGCGGTGGTGAGAATTGATAACGAGTTGACGACTCCCTTTGACATTAACGCTGGTGTTAGACAAGGCGATGGACTCTCTACTGTGTTATTAACGTGGTTTTAGAGGCTGTCAGAAAATTAGAAGTGACTAGCACATAGGCACGAAGACAGTGCAGGTCTGTGCATATATTGACGATGTCGCTATATTATCAGTAGGACTAATGGAGCACTGGAAGAAACAGTGGCTAGGCTGGATAGTGAAGCATAAAGAAGAGGACTTAGGATAAAAGAAGCGAAGACAAAATATATGGAAGTTCGAAGAATGGCAGATAACATGGAAAATTTAACAACCAGCGGCTTCTCGTTTGAGCATGTTCAAAATTTCACCTATCTAGGCTAGCAGATAAACCAGTTCAACTCTATTACTAATTAAATTAAGTCCTGAGTGGAAACAGATGTTTCTATGCACATGAAAAACTAATGAAGTCCAGAATACTGAACAAACATTTAAAATTAAGAATATACAAAAGTCTCATTAGACCAGTTGTGACATACGGTTGTGAAGCTTGGACATTAACGAGTAAAGATGAGCAGTTGTTGAAAGTGTTCGAGAGTAGAATTTTACGAAAAGTTTTTTGGCCTGTACAAAACGTTGATGGATCCTGGAGGATCAAAATGAACCATGAACTTAACCAATATTCAGGTGCGAACATCGTCAGATTTGTGAGAGCCAGAGACTTGCCTGGTTAGGACATGTTATGAGAATGGATAACAGTAGTACAACTAAAAGTATAATGAAATGGAAACCTACCGGTAGGAGGGCAAGAGGAAGACCGCGGAAAAGATGGATGGATGACGTAGAAGAGGACTTAAAGATCATGAGAATAAGAAGTTGGAGAAGTTTGACTTCTGGGAGGGCTTACTGGTGGAACATTGTTGAGAAGGCTAAGACCCACCTTGAGTTATAACGCCAGAAGAAGAAGAATGCATAATTTTTTATATTTAAATCAACATTATTCTCTCCTTGAAAAATAAAACTTATAATTTTTTCTCAAAATTAACTGGCAATAAAACTAACAAATACAAATAGACTTAAATTCTAATTTGATTTTTGTAAGATAATGCAAGCAGATAAAAAAACATTTAGATCTAATTAACTTAGTAATACTAAATGGGGTGTGAGTAAAAATTCTTACTAATTTTTGTGAGTGACGTGGAGTAATCTTCACTCTGTCAAATTGCAGACAAATGCCGTAATCTACATCCTTTCGAATATTCTCAGAGGCTTCTCGTATATTTGCAATAATGCTCTAACTAAACTGGTGTTCCAGAATTGGCATGGCCAAGGAAATGTACGACCGTTTAGCCCCGAGTGCTGAGCGATTTTCCAGTGCGAGCTATAGAGCGATATCCATGGAATAGTATTCTATATCCTTCTTTAAAAAAAGAATTTAAAATCGAATCTCTTTAAATAAACGCCGGAAGAAAAAAAGCCATAAGAATAGAATAAACATGGAAGGAAATCTTCCCTTCCCAGGGATAAAACGAACCAACGTGGAAGAAACCAACTTATTATTTACTTATTAAAACTAACCTTAAAACAAATTTCTTCGAATTACACCCGAGTTTAATTTACTGACATTTTTTTTAAATTTAACTACACTAGAATTTTTTAAGAATTCCATAATAATTTTTAGAAATTTAATTCCACTAGAATTTTTTAAGGGTTCCACAATAATTCCACTCTTAGTTAGTCTTTGCAGTAACTGAAGAAGTGGTAAGAAAATACCAGTTTGAATCCATTATGTACATATTTCCAAATCGGAAATAAACATAATTAAACCAACGTAGGTTTGAGTGCTTTATTATCTTCAAATAACACAAGTTTACATACGTACCATGCTGCTCAAGGAATATCCACAAACCCTCAACCAAATGACTAAACATGACGAGGATAACTCCATACAGTCTTCTATGAAGCACCAGAAAACGAAAACTGTACAGGCCTATACTCTTCCCTTTCTTATAATGCCTTCTCTCGCTAACTGTTTCTCCTTCTAATATTGGAAGAAAAAAAAACAGCCAACATTATTCTGAAAAAAAATCTTAAGGTTTTTTTACATTCAGCGGAATCCCCATGTGCACTAGTTACTGCACATGCTACGTTAAACAACCCGAAAAGGTCTAAGGGGTCGACTTACCTGTCATATCAGATAAGTAAATACGACTGTAACTGAAAGATAAAGGTGTGAAACAAGCGAGAAAGAATTTATCAGAAAACGAGATGGATTGATTATACCACCTTGTAATGCGATACTGATCTTTGGTTCACCTAGTCCAACCCTGACTGAAGAAACCTGGTTATTTAAACCTCAAGGTTAAGCCATACAATTCAAACCTAATAAGATGTTGTAAATGCAGAATAGTTTACGGCTAAAATTTCAGATTACGTAGGAAGTTAACTAGCGTACAAGTTAGTGCAGTTTCATCATTTCTGTGCGTAGCCAACTACTTAAGTAGTTATAAATTGGCATCATTAAGTATATCTCATAAGTAACGCTTCACCATAGGAGAAGACTATTGTAACTTATTCTCAGCGGATACCATATCCCATACGGTACCTTATTGGCTCCTCATCAGTCATCATCCCTTTTCAAAATCTGTTAACCCACGACATTTATCTATACTGACATCGAATTACCGTCTACGTGAATGCAGTGCACCTATATACCTGCCAAGCGGTGGGTTCGTTCACCACAAGGTTGACGAACCCACCTGGAGGGGTGACAGCGTCGCGTTGTCCAGGACACACACACACACACACACAGAAGAGAATATATATACATACTAAGAATGTCTGTCTAAAACTCTGGCTGTCCTATTCTTGCCTTCTTGAGACCGAACAAAGATTCCACAAATCCAAACCGCCATCGAGTTATTTCTCTTACAAGAAAAGTACTGGAAAAAATTATAAACAGCAAACTAGTGTGGCCTCTTGATACTCAGACTTGTGTTTTTTTTTTTTTTTTTTTTTTTCAGACAAATGGCTTGCGGTAAAGTATATCAGCGCTAGATCCGATTGTCAAAGCAGAAGAAATATCAGAAATTACTTCCCGAAAAACGAACATCTGCTCATGGTTTGTTTTTTCAGAGAGAAAGCCTTTGACACAAAGTTTTGAATTAAGAGGGCATCTCTCGAAATTTATTCAAAGCTTCTTATATAATGGAACTTTTCAAGCTCGAGTAAGTAATACCCTTCCTAGTAACTATATCCAAGAGAGAGTTTTTAGGCCTCAGCTCTGAGTGACACTGTTTATCTGACACAGTAGATTCCTATTAATATGCTGATAATCTCCAGTAAATCGCAAGACATGCACAATATCGAACGTCAACTACAAGGCTCAATCAATAAAATATAAACATGGATTCTGAATAATGAATATCAGCTGTCTGTACATAAAACGATTGGAATACATTTATGCAGGAAAGAATCATGTAGCTAGAGAATTGTATGAATCCCTTTGCTTTTGGTGTAATATTTTGCCATTACTCTGGAAAAAACTTCATGGAGGTTTATGTTACCTGCATGAACTGGTAAATATTATCCCAAGTTATATCAGGAAAAACGATATGGGTCGACAGAACTCTGATAAAATCCCGAATGGATTACGGTACTCCTGCATATGATTCTTCTTGGTCATGTGCATTAAAATGGCAGAGTACTCATCTTCATGTCTTCTGCTAAATAAAATTCAGATTACTATAAAAAAACTTCAGGGAGAAAATCATCAGGTTGTCCGAATATGTTGGATTTTTAAACATGTTGGAATCACTGGAAATGAATGTGGTGATGAAGCTGCCAAAAGTGTTATCTATTGAAGTATCATTTTATTTAAAGACTGCTTCCATACAGTGATTGTAAATTCAAAATATTACGTTCCCAAAAATACCATTGGTAACAGATCTAGCAGGATAAAATTAACAATAAACTTCTCCAAATCAAACCAGAATTGTAGTACTGGAACTCATGTAATTGGTTAAACAGACGAGAGGATGAAATACTTCGAGATTCCGCATACGCATCTCCAATATGCTTCAGATGCCACACGCAGCTGACAGTTATCCTTTACCCTCTCTATAAGCAGGCACTCAACAGTTTCCTCTTTCATGCACGTCCATGACCTTGCATATTCTGTTGTCTTTTTTTTTTTTTTTTTTTTTTTGAATCTTATACAATGCTTTAATCAAATTTAGTAATTGACATTGAAAGGATACATAAATCTGGTATCAACAAGCCGTTTAAAATTTTTAACTTAACCCAATGCTGTACGCATTTTAAGTAATACAGTATTTATATCAATGTTGTTAGGCGACGGGAGGTGGGATTTCGTGCTTTCAACCATCCAAAGAATTTTATTTCTGTGACATTCAAAACCAAAACTCTTTTCACGCCATCTTTCTTCGTACCTACGTACATTTTGTGTACAGGGCGGTCATAAATTAGTTTAGTAATATAAATTAATATTTTATTTAAAACTAAGTGCTTTGAAGTAAAAATAGTAATATATGTACAAGAAAACAGCATGATAGCCAAGTTTTATTCTGGCATCGCAAGTCATTTAGTACAAATACGAATCGCCCTTTTAGGAGGTGATCCATATCTTTTTTTCTATATCCGTAACGCAGCCTTTTAGTTATGATCACAACCAGTAATTAGCAGGATTTGGAGCTGTCCACTTTGTTTCTATCGTTATATCAGTAGAAACAAAGTGGACAACTCCAAATGCACCACATACACCAGTGCACCAATTCTCAGATTAATATGTGTGAGGCCTTCTCTTATTGAAAAAGAACCTGGGCCAACAACACTTTCTCTCTATCTGAACTCTGGAATGAACTTTTCCAACATATCCCCATCTCTCTATCCATTCATAGTTTCGGTAACAATGTGTCCAGCTACAATTTAAAAAAAAAAATGCTGTTCGATTGTGAAAGTGATGTGAAACCGCCCTATACGATTATATTCTCATCATTTAATGGCTGTGTGGATTTCAATGGCGCACCCAGAAATTTTGTTTGGTGGGGGATTGGCTGCACTGATGGAGGAAAGTTGTCACACTTGTCAACTTTCCTCTACCAGTGCACCCGTCCTCTCTGCATTGACAGTCATACTTCTTTGAAGGAAGTGTAATTGTCCGTTCACCGTTGTCGGTTACTGATTTAGCGCTAGTCAGGTCATAGAGTTTTAAGCGCTTTTTCACGCGTAACACACAATGTGATCTCTTCGATTTACATATTTTTCATAGATTGTTGCTTATATCTTCAATGTCCATAATCCTAATCAAGTGACCAGACAGTGCAGTTAAAGGTTATTCTTAAATATGAGAATGCAGGAAAGGCATAACACTGTGCCTTTGCATTTCACTTGATTTCGGGAAAATTAATATCTTCATCTTCTTTCAACGGATTAACATGAAGGCAGTTCATGCAGTTCAATAACACAGTTCAATAAAAGTTGCTGAAAGATATGTAAATACAACTTCAGCCATTTCACCCTGACTTCTCATTGCGCATTGATTTGATCATTAAAAAAAGTGAATAAATTGAGGCTAAAAGGAGTAGACATTGGAAGGGTAGAGTAGGATTTATTGTTACTGATAGGCATTAATAAATCTCCATGACTGCTGTTCACAGCTCAGTGTCGCCTCGCTGTGTGACCCATATTTAAGAGGGATGTAATGTAGTTAGACAAGTTTGTATCTCGGTGCTGCGTCTTTACAGAAGCAGCTATTTTATCTGTTAGAATAACCTCTCTGGACTTTATTTATTTAAATTGTAATTTTTTTATTCTTTTACGTACGATTCATTGGGCCATTCTAAATCAGTATGGAATGCAGTCTTTGAGTGACTTGCTAAGATGAGGAAATGGCGATTTAGCGCTCCTGCTACTTTATCGATGGGAATTTGTCAGCTAAGATTTTAATGATCGCTCCTAATAATCCCCGGAATAATAGTAATTTTATAATTATTTTATGCTTAACAACTTATGCAAAACATTAACAAGGCCGACTCGAACTTCGTCCCCCCACCCCCCAGTTAAATTATACAAGTACTCCGGGACTTACGTAATACTCGACTTACGGAAATTCGACTTTACGTAAGTTTTTGCTGACCTGTGCAAACTTTAAAAAATCGTGGACACGTATTTTGCGTCCCGTAGAAATAAATGGAGGTGTCGTGAAAATATCGTGATATGAATACAAACACACTGGTGTTTTTTTTTTTTTTTTTTGTAATTCGTTCCAAGTCCTTGGAAGTTGAAAATTTCGCTGTATTACTAAGCTATATATCTCTCTAAAAGGTCATTTTTATAATGGAAATTGCACTACATTTTCATCGTTATCATATGTTCCCGTTAGAAGAATCAATTTTGAACGCCTTTTTGATATTTTTCTAAAGCACGTTTCTGGAGGTAACGACCATAAAAAATAAAAACATTTGCACTTTCCGGTTTATGGGGCTTTTCTGTTAGTGCATCTAATTATAAACGGGTAGTAAATTTGATCTTATTGCATTTGAGATAATACCTATAACTGCAGTTGTGTGGGTTATTATGGCGAAATGTGTTCCCCTTCACTGAAATCTTCAATCATATAAAAAACAAATTTTCATAAACTTCTCTTCATTCCTATTTACGTATTACAATGATGAAGGGAAAGCGACCAACGAAAAGTGTAAGTTGTGGTAGTGCTAGGAAACGAAACAAAATTGATTTAGAAATGAAGATAAAAAGGATTAAGAAGTACGAAGCAAGACAAAGTTTGTCATCTATTGCACGGAATTAGGTTTCGCTGCTTCAACAGTGAATACTATTTTAAAAGACAGTGCCCGTATAAAAGAACATGTCAAAGGATCAACGCACTCAAGATCAATAGTGATCACAAAACAGCATTCAGGTGCTATATCGAAGATGGAACAGCTGTTAATAATATGGATGGAAAATCAGATTCAGAAGTGAATGCTCCTGAGTCGACCATTCAAGCAAAAACAACAAGTATTTATAAAGATATTAAGGATAAGTACGGCGAACCCCAACCTAAGTTCGTGGAAAGCAATGAGTGGTTTAATAGGTTCAAGCATCGCGCTGGTTTACAAAACATTAAAGTATGAGGTGAAGTCGCTAGTGCCGATTCTGCAGCTGCAGAGAAATTTTGTGATGTGTTGGAAAAAATTATTGATGAAGGCGACTAATCAACGCAGTAAATTTTTAACGTTGACTTGACTGCTCTGTATTCGAAAAAAATGCCGGATCGAACATACATTGCCAAAAAGGAAAATACGATGCTAGGTTTCAAGGTGTCAAAAGATTTCAAGGTGTCCCGCTGCAGTAGCCCCACGCTCTTGCTTGGGGCTAATGCAGTGGGAGAAACCACTACTTGCGTACCATTCTGGAAATCTTGCAGGCAGCGATAGTGAAAGAAGAAAACCACTACTTGCGTACCATTCTGGAAATCCTGGTGCATTTAAGGGCATCAATAAAAGCCACCCTACCCGTGCATTTCCGATTGAACCAGAGAGAATGGATAATAATATCTCTCTTTGAGGATTGGTTTAAATGCTGCTTTATTCCCGAGGTTGAAAAATATTGTAAAGACAGCGACGTTCCTTTCAAGATTTTGCTTCTATTAGATAATGCTGCTGGACATCCTACACATCTAGGTGATTTCAATTCGAACGTGAGAGTCATATTTCTGACGCCAAACACGACTTCACTCATCCAACCTATGGATCAGGGTGTTATTTCGAATTTAAGAGCATACTATTTACGCACAACATTTGCTCAGGCATTGTCTGAGAAAATTTTACGTTAAGAGACTTTTGGAAATCTTACAATATTTTCCACGTCATCTTAAACATTAATAAGGCCTGGGCGGGAATTACTTAAAGTGGTTTAAATGGCGCATGGAAGAAAATATGGCCACAGCACGTGAAAGGCTTCGAAGGATTTGAAAAAGACGAATCATATGAAGAGGTTACAGATAAGATTGTAAAGGTTGCAGAGCTACTACAGTTGGAGGTTGATACCAAAGACGTGGAGGAGTTAATAGAGGAAGAAGGGAAGGAATTATCTAACGAAGAACTTATTGACTTGCAGGCAGCGATAGTGAAAGAAGAAAATGCTGAAGAAGCTGAAGATGACTCAAATGAGGAGCCGAGTCGCTTCATCACCGGAGAGATGGCAATGGCAGTTCGTGAAATTGCATCGACAATGGTGAGGTTTGAGAAGATGGATCCTGACAGCGAACGATTCTTAAAAGTTAACAGAGGAGTGAATGATATGCTTCTTGCTACAAAGAAATCTACGATGAAAAGAATAACGCCACCGTCCAGTCATCCATTAATATGTTCTTTCGTAAGATTAAGCGGCCGACCCCTTCTAAATCTCCACAGCCCTCAACCACTGCAGCGCTGTACTTATCAGCTGAAGACGTCTATTCTGGCAACGATGCTCGAGAGGTAAAACTTATTGACATTATGCCTCTCTTATTTTATAATTTTGAAATGTTTTTAATTTGCACGCTTTTGTTTGTTGTTGTTTGTTATTTGGTTTTTAGGAGCATTAGCAAAGGCCATATTGCTCCGGGGATATGCGGTGGTCATTCCCTGACCTTTCCGCATCATCCGTATTTGATGGTGACGGGCTCGAACCCCGGTCTAAATCAAGAAGCGTATGCTACGCACTGCTGCTCCTTCCCACCTGGCTACGGAGGCGCCAACACGCTTTTGTAATTTTTCCTGCTCATGAGATAAAAAAAAAATTAATAAATACAATAAATAATTCTATTTACATGTTCGTTGAACATTTCTTTTTTGATTCAATTAATTCAGCGAGCACAGTTGCGAGTGCTACACAAGCATTGGGGAAATTCCAACGTACGTAAAATCCGACTTACGTAGCGTTCCACGGAATGCAACCCTTACGTAAGTCGGATTTTACGTTACTGTACTAGTTTTGTGGAGCCTCCGTAGCCAGGTGTGCAGGAGCAGTAGTGCGTAGCAGCACGCTTCTTGATTAGACCGGGGTTCGAGCCCGTGACCACCAAATACGGAGGATGCGGAAAGGTCAGAAAATGACCACGCATATCCCCGGAGCAATATGGCCTTAGTTGATAATGCTCCTAAAAACCAAACAACAACTAGTTTTGTGATAAAATAGCACACAGTGACGAGGCACGAGAGAGTTCACTCAGCCATGCGTATGGATAACGGATTGCAGTACACTGCAATCCGCTATTCATACTTATGGCTGAGTGAACTAAAACGATATATCTTAAAATACAAAATTTTTAAACTTTAAAAAGAACTGAACGTAGCCCTTTTTGTTCATAATTCTGAATGTAAAAACCATTAACATAACATAATTATGCTGCTATCTGAATGCAAATTTAATATCTCGCGAAACTCATAATTCTAAGCAAAGGGCCGAATAATGAACCCGTCGGACCCACACCTGATGCTTTGTTATTACCTTATCCGCCCCTTCCTTTCAGTAAAATAATTCTTCATCAGGTCATGTAAACACTGGGAGCAGCACTGTGAGTCCTTTATTCTTTTTAAAACACTATGCCACCATAATTTCAAACGTACCTCTATAAAAAAAAAAACGTCTATAAACGCCCGAAAGGATGTACTTAACATCTGGTAGCCTGATAATAGAGTATAGAAATTCTTGAGGTAGTTTCACGGCCATTTGCTAGCTGCCCTCTTCTCAATCAACCACATAATTCGTGGTGTGGACTGCTTACGTAAGCAGTAGGTTTCTTTAAAGCAACAGTTTATTGACGAGAAGATGTGGCAATGTAGTGTGCATGCTTCGCTGAATAGCTATTGAATGATCTTGACCTGTCCATAGAAATTCTCTCTCCGTACTTTTGGAACTCTCACAAGGAAAAACTCCGCCACATGTTTATCAGTCAATTTTTGTTGCACATACTGATGGTTCGAAAACTGCGACAATTGCCAATTCAACTGCAGTCTTTCCAGATAGTACCATTTCTCATAGTATCATTTCTGTTGAAAAATGCAGTTTTGGACGTCTGTGTGGTGATCCTTAATAACGGTTTTCAGCCACCGCTGCAAAATAGCAGTGTAGGTTTCTGCATTCACCGTTCCGTTAATAAACTTAATTCGCCCCACCCTTTTGCTTGTCATGCATCCCCAGACCATCTGACCACCGGAAAACTTTACAGTCGATGTTATTAAGTCAGCATGGTATGTTCAGGAAATATAGTCACATACTGAGGAGCAATATCCCAATTTTTTTGAGACCTAAAATAATGAACCCCACCATGACTTATGGAAGTGAAACTTGGGCACTCACCAAAAGAATGGAAGATAAGCTGAAAACTACACAGTGAAGAATGGAATGAATTATATTAGGAATGGGACTGTTGGATAAGAAGAGAAACACATTGATTAGGCAACAAACTCAAGTAAAGAATATTCTTATCAAAACTAGAGAACTCAAATGGACTTGGACAGGATTTTCGTTTCTGACATATCGCTTCCCATCAGAGCCATGCAGGTTGAATTTCGATTCGTCAGAAAAGATGACGGTGTCATTGCTCTTTTGTCCATGAAACATTCATTTGAACCCAAGCAAGTCGCTTCTTCCTCATTTTTTGGGTCAACAAAGGCTTCTTCTTGGGCCGATAGGTATGCAGACCACATTCCGAATGCCGTCTTTGGATGGTTCGTGCACTTGTTTCAACACCAGAGGCCATCTCAAAGTCCAGTTTTAGATCAATGGCGATTAGCATAGTGTATAGTGTGTTTAGGGTCTAACGGCACCAGGGGTTTCCCCCATCTCCGCGTAGTATACATTGTGGTGTGATACAGAACACTGTAGAGGCCAGAGGTTTAAAAGTGTGTGGATATTGTGGTGTGTAATGTTTTGTACCGTTGTTCATCTGGTCTTTTAGCCGTTGGGTCTCAAATGAGACTCACCGTTGCCCACACTAAACCTCGTGGAGGCAGACCAGGTACACCAGTATTTTAGAGATTTACTATTTACTCTGGCAGGTCCTGCCACCTAATTTCCTAAGATTTCAGTGGCTAGGACCTAAAAAAAAAAAAAAAAAAAAAAGGGGGGGGGGAAGAAACGCTAGAAATTGAGTCAGGCCGAAAGAGATATAAGTTATGCGGGGTAGAGTTAATTTTCCCTTTTCCCTTTTTTTTTTTTTTTTTTAAGTGTGGGGCTTGTGTAGTTTTGACAGGGGTCAAACGCTAGTCGCAAGAAAGCTAGAGAGGGAAGGAAGACTGAAGACGGGGGGGGGATGAAAGACAGAAATATGGGGTCAATAGTGAAGATAACCCCAAAAGTCGGCGGGGCAAGCCCATGCCTCACCAGGTGAAGATAGGGGATGGCAGGGGGCGAGGGTACAGAGTAACCATCCCCCTGCCAAGGGAAGGGAAGGAAAGTGAACCGAGTGAGGGTACCCGGTTCAGATCGCCTAATGATGTTTCGGCAGCAAACTGCACAATGGCTTTGTCATGTCTTCGTATGCCATTCCTGGGACATGTTGTCCCGTCCGTGTGAGTGGTCAAGTTCAGATAATGACTCCAGTTTAAGCCAGTGGTCAGTTCCAGGTTAAGTTAATAATTAGTTGTTCTTCAGATTGTACCTGTTAGGTTTTTGTTTGGTTGACACATCTAAGGATCTTTATTATGGATGACGGGTGGTTACTTTGTGGGAAAATCCCTGCTAAGGTTGTGGGTATGTTCTTCTTCTAGTAAAAAGATCCTGCGCAAACTGCGTTAAGGCTTTATAGTTGTCCTCTCTCTCCAGGAGATATTGTTCTTGGTTTATTGGCGAGAAACTTATTCTAGTTATTAAGAGGCAGCGGAGGTCTTCGTATAGTTGGCAGTGGTGCATGAGGTGCTCCTATGTCTCTGGCTGTCCACAGTGGCAGAGAGGGGTGTCACTCAATCCGAAACTGGAGAGTTTTGCTCTTATTGCGCCTTGTCCCGTGAGTAGGTAAGATGTCAGCAGTCCGGAGAAAACTAGTTTGGGCTTTTGGGAAACATTAGTTGATTATCCGGTATGAATTTTCGGGTGACTTCCCCTTTTGTCGAAGTCGTCCAGCGGGTTTGCCAGGCCTGCTGTAGGTGGGTGAGAAGGCGTTTTTTCTCGAGTTTACGATCGTTCGCCGGATCAGTTGTGTAGTCTAGGCAGGTGATTGCTTTGCCTTTGGATAGTTGATAAAGCAACCCACAGCGGACAATCTCCAGGTCCAGGGGGAGAGCGCCCAAGAGGACCTAGGTCGGAGGGCGTGGGTGCTTACAGTACAGCAGGCTCTCGAGATTGTCTGTAGGATTGAACGTTGAATGGTCTCTAGCTTCCTTTTGTTTACTGCTGTTACCGCCTTGTGGAACCAGACTCCTGATGCGTATGTTATTGCTGGTAAGAAGACTGCCTTATAGAAGAGGGCTAGGGTCCTCTTCTTAATTCTTAAGCCCCCAGTCCCGACGAGTGACTCTAGCTATTAGTGCGGAGTATTTTTTGATTTTGCTTCGGAGGTAAGTAAGATGGGGTGTGAATGACAGATTTTTATCCAGCAGAATACCAAGATATTTAAGTTCGGTGGAAAGCTTAATTGTTGTTTCCTGAATCTTTATCTGGGAAGGCCTTCTGATATTGAGAGAACCTTTAAGTAGGATGGAGCAGGTTTTTTTTTTTTGTTGGGGATATCTTTAAGTGGTTTTGGGTGACCCAGTCTTGTAGGATATTTATAACACGGTTTGCAGAGATCTCTAGTTGAGTTCTTGAGTCTGCCGCCAGCATCAGGATCAGGTCATCCGCATACGCCTGTGACCTCACATCATCAATGTCGAGGTTTAGAAAGCTGTCGAGCACCACGTTCCAGAGAAGTGGGCCAAGTACTGAGCCTTGTGAGCATCCTCTATAGACTGGTCGTGTGACTGAATAGTACGGAGCACTGACGGTTACTGTTCTGTTTGCAAGATAGGTTTTATACAATTGTACAAATTAGCTGGTAGTTTTGCTTTCCGGAGTCTGCCGAGGACGCTTGGCCACCAGAGGGAGTCAAACGCCCCGGCAAAATCCACTGAAATGACAAGGAAGTATTTATGGCTGGTAGTGATAGCTGCTTTGACGATATTCTCTAAGGCGTCCACCGTGGAGCATCCCCTTCTAAAGCCGTATTGGTTGTCAGAGTGAAAGCCAGCCTTGGAGTAATGAATTTCTATTCTATTGCTTAGAAGATGTTCTAGGAGTTTGCTTAGTATGGATAGAAGAGCGATCGGCCGGTATGACTCCGGAAGGTCTTGTCGGATTCTTGAGAATAAGCCTTAATTTTGCAGATCTCCATACTGCTGGGAAATGGCCTGCTTCAAGGCAGTGGTTGAAGAGGTTTAGGATCTCATTTGGGATGGTTTCAACAGCCTTCTTTACGATCTCGGGCTCCAGCATATCTCCTCCTGGAGATTTCTTGTTTTTTATTTTTGCTGCAGCGGTGTCCAGTTCTTCCTTGGTGAGGCTGTCTTCCACTTGGACCGTGGTGTATGTGCTGTTTTCCTCACATAGTAGTATTTGCTCTGGGGTGCTTGGTGGCGTGTGTTGATGGAACATGGCGTCAAGGATGTTATTTATAGATTCGGACCATGTCCATGTGCCTTGTGGCTGGGATGACTTCTCCCCTGGGGAGTTTGTTTGTGATTACTCTGTAGACCACTCCCCATGAAGCAGAATTTCCAACTGTGGAGACTAGATGCTCCCAGGAGCGCTTCTTCCTTTGTTTAATCAGGGCTGTGTATTCATTTCTTGCCGTTCGTTACTGCTGCTTGAGATACTCTACTTCCGCTTCCGGCCATGTCCGTCTTGCGCGTTGAAAATTTTTCCGTCGCTGTTGTTGGAGCTCTGGGCACCACCAAGGTACGGCTCCAAGAGAACGTTTCTTCCTTTTAATAGAGTTAATTGAGCTTTCAGTGACTAGGCTTACAATTGCCTTTTGGTGCTGGTCTGCGTTCAGTCCAACTGTGCTGAGGCCATGATCAGTGAATCCTTAAATTGCTGCCAGTTTGCCTTGTCAATTGCAAATCTATGTAGAGTTTGCCTTATAATTGGATGTCGGCTTACTGATTGGTGCAGTTGGAAAGTTATTACACGGTGGTCTGAAGTGGTCCAGCTTTCTCTATCATCAATGGCGATTACGAAGGCATAGCCGTTTCAAATATCGATCTTGGGAAGGCGTAGTCACTCTCTTACGGCCTGATCTAGGTCTTCTCTTCACATCGCCGGTTTCACGCTTTAATTGCAGCATCCGGGATACTGTTGACTGGTGGCAGCCTATTTTATCAGCGATAGCACGCATAGAAAGCCTTCCTGGGACAGAGCAACAGCTACACTTTTTTTTTTTTCTTGGTATCAACTGAACATATGGAGATGCGCCGAGCTTCCAGGAAATCTCTACAACTGCATTGTCAGCTACCTCAGTGACAGGAGCATTGTGGTTCAGGCTCCCTTCTCCAGTGTGGAATGTTGTGTCCACCGAGGTTGCCCTCAGGGCTCTGTTCTGGGTCCCCTTTTCTGGAACTCTGTACTCGACGAGCTTCTCACTACTGACTTAGGCGATGTCCAGACCTTGGCATATGCTAATGATCTCTCCCTGATCCTGGCAGGGGACTCCAGGGCTCATCTTGAAGTATCTGCCAACAGAGCTCTTACTACCCTGCAAGAGTGGGTCCGGAAAAACCATCTGAGCATCTCATCCACTAAAACCCAATCCATTCTCCTGAAGGGCTATCTTGATCCGCGGAGGCCGCCTCAAATCAAGATACATGGTACAACCATCAAGCTTGTTACTCAGCTGAAACTCCTTGGCATTATCATCGACAGCAAACTAACATTTCTCCCACATCTCAACTATCTACCGAAGAAAATAAGAAATTACATTGCACTGGTTGCCAGGGTGACCCGCCGAGATTGGGGGCTCAAAAACGCACTCTAGCATTACTCTATAAAGTCATATTCATACCGGCTATCACCTACGGTTCTGGCATATGGTTCACCAAAGCCTCCACTGTGGTAGGACGAAGAAAGCTGAACATCATTCAACGGCCAATTCTCCTTGCGATAACCAGAGCATGTTGCACCTCCAGCACGCGCGCTCTACAGGTCCTCGCCAGTGTACTGCCCCTAGACCTTGAGATGGCCTATGTTGGGATGCTGTATCAGCTCAGCAGAGGAAAGTCTACCACCTTTATTGGTTTTACCACGGATCCTGCTAACACCTATTCCAGTGAAAAAAAGCAGACTCCTAACCTACTTACAACAGACCTGGCAAGCTAGACGGTCTGAATCCACCAAAGGGGCCATCACCCGCAAATTTATACCGGACATATGTAAAGTATATCCCAAATCGCCGTCCTGGTTCTCCCCAGGCCTTCTAACCACGTACCTGCTAACAGGGCATGGTGCCTTTTGCAGAAAACCGAACTTTCTTGGACTTTCCGACAGCTCCCTTTGCATCTGTGGTGCTCAGGAGACCTGGGACTACTTGATGCATGACTGCCTACTATATGATGACCTCAGACCTTCTCTCATCACACAAATTCATTTCATCCTGAGAGACCACGAGCAACATCTTCTGGAAGACCACCATACCTATACAGCCTTTTCGAACTTTGCTCAGGGCCTCTTCACGAGGGGGAAAACCCTACCACAACCTCAGAATCAGACCCAACCAGACAATGAAACGGCCCAATCAGCCATGTGTCAAGACCACTACTTGCTTCAGCATACTGCAATCCCCGTGAAGACTTTCAACCTGCACAATAATTGTGCCTTTACAATGCAGCCTCAATATAACCCCGATCTACCATGACTGCCGCTCCGGCTGAAATGACTCCACTATCTGGATGGGACTTCTTTGTTCCAGAATTGACACTACTCGAATTTGATCCTCTCGGATTGACTCTACCAAATATATCTTCATACAGCTCACTACTGAAATGACTTCACCACCTGGATGGGACCTGTCTGTCCCAGGATTGCACTACTCGAATTTGACCTTCTCGGACTAGACTTTGCCAACTATGACTTCACGCAGCATTGCTGCCAATGCCACGTGGTGATCCTGAACCCGTGCTCCCTTGCACGGCCCTGTTTCTTCCCTGTCTTGGCGGGGAGGAGGTGAAGGTTCCCTTGTCTCCTCCCCACCGTCCCCTCTTTCCTTCTGGTGGGGCATGGGCCTGCCTCACTGATTTTGGGGTCATCTACTCTATCGACCCTATACTTCTGTCTCTCACCCCCCAGCCTTCAGTCTCCCCCCCCCTCTAGCTTTCCAACTAGCGTTCATCCCATGTCAAAATTATCCTAGCCCTACACCCAAAATTCTTAATTCCACACTATATAACTTAAAACTCCTTTGGCCTGACCCAACCTCTGGCGCACCTTTTATTTTATTTTATTATTTTTTTTTTTTGGTCCTAGCCACTGAAATCCCAGGAAATTAGGTGGCAGGATCTGCCAGAGTACTTATTTAAAAATACTGGTGTACCTGGCTTGCCTCCACGGGGCTAAGTGTGGGCAACTTTGGGCCTCAGTAGGGGTCCAGCGGCTAAATGGCCAGATGAACAACGGTACACAACACTACATCCAACAATATCCATACACTTTTAAATCTCTGGCCTTTACAGTGTTCTGTAACACACGACAATGTAGACTACATGGAGATGGGGGAAACCCCTGGTGCCGTTAGACCTTAACACACTTTATACACTTTTGAATATGTGGAGCTACTCACACTGACTGGCTTTGCTGTGTTAACAGAGTGTTTAACGCGGATTTGTGGGAAACCACGGGAACCGCATAGCAATAACAGTATGTCCACTATGAACGTATGGAGCCAACAACGGTACATGACACTACACAAAAACAAAATCCATATACTTTTAAATCTCTGGCATTGACAGTGTTCTGTTTCACACCCACAATGTATAGCACGCGGAGATGGGGAACCCCTGGTGCCGTTTGACACTAAACACACTCTACACTCTACTCTGAACATATGGAGCCATGCTTACACCTCCACAAAACAGGATACTAATGAGCGTTGGAAGGATATTCCAACGCCACATTTATAGAAAGGGCTGATGCAGTACCTTGCAATTACTGTGTGATGAAATAGAAGCGTTATCTGATGCAATACTTTTGCTTTGCGACAAACAAAATGACTGTAATCAAATAATACAGTATCTTATACGTTTCACTACAAATGTTACTTTTCTTAAGATGATACAGTTTTTTTTTTTTTTTTTTTTTTGTCTTCCGCTATATATATATACAGGGTGTCTCAAAAATACACGGCATAACTTCAGGAATGAGTTCCTCATATGTAGACAATAAAAATATTTTATATCAACATAGTTCCGGAAATGCTTGGTTTCCGAGTTTTGAAGGTCTGTGTGTGACACTTTAACTGTTCACATCACCTTACCTTACAGTAATTGTTCAAAATGTCCACCTTCTGCCTGAATACAGGCCTCACATCGACGTCTCATGGACTCGCGAAGACGATGCCAAATTCCTGGCATGTTTCGTATTGTCTCACAACTTGCCACAATTCGATTGCGGAGAGTTTCCACATCAGCTAGCGGAGTCGAATACACCAGTGACTTTAAATGGCCCCACAAGAAGAAATCTAGTGCGTTTAAATCAAGTGAGCGTGGAGGCCAGGCAGTTGGTCCACCTCTACCTATCAACCGACCTGGAGCACGAGGTGTAAAGGTCCCATGTTCACAAAGACAGCGATGGATACCTTCAAACGTTTTCCTGTCTGGACATCTTCGTTCTGGGAACCTTTCGTGATACAAACGACGAGCTTCCAGAGCATTGCCTCCAGTACATCTAGCCAAACCGTACATAAAGTGCATATCCGCTTGCTCCTGATTTGAGTACATGGTCGGAATAGAAAACCACCAGATTCTGTCAGTACCTTGTGATGAAGGAAATCACCTGCGGGAGATAAGAAATTCCGGTTAATAACTCGGGAACCAATCATTTCCGGAACTATGTTGGTATAAAATATTTTTATTGTCTGCATATGAGGAACTCATTCCTGAAGTTATGACGTGTATTTTTGAGACACCCTGTGTATATATATATATAATTATTCTTTTGTATTATGATGGTTCAATTCGCATTTTATTTTTAATATTCTATTATAGTAGTTTTATTTAATTTCTTTCTAGCTTTTTCTGTTGTCTCAGTAGCTGTTTTAGCAATGCATGGGTACGAACAGAGTACCTATTATTATTCTTTTGTATTATCATTCTATTGTGGTTTAATTCGTCTTTGTTCATCATTAATGTCATTGTTTTACACCATGATGGCTAATTAAACATTATCCGTGCCGGTGTTTTTTACCTATAGATATTATAGTTAATACATTACTGGTCTTTAAGCTAGCCTATTCTCGGTTATCTTAATTTCCCGTGGCCTATACATTTAGGATTTTGCAACTTGTTGCGTATTGCTAAAGAAATTGTCATAACACTTATTGATGAAAAACTGTAGCAATAGGCAAATTATCAATACTATTTTATAACTATATAATATAATTTATACATTTTTATACATTTTTGTATTACATCACATGGACGTCAATCCCCTACTTCATCGGGGGCTTTGAGTGGATTGACGGCCCATTCGATGTAATGCATTACCCAGCAGACCTAAAAATTGAATGTACAAATCCGGATAACAACCAAAAAGCTGTCTACTTAGACAGCGAAATTGCCATCCACCCAGACAAAATATATACACATCACCATGATAAAAGAGACCATTTTAATTTCGAAACAATAAAACTCACACACTGGGAAAGTAACATATCAAAGCATATACATGGTAATACCATAAGAAATCAAACAAACAGACTATTAAAAATATGCAACAATATAAATAGCGGAAAAATAGCAATACAAAAACTCATCAAAACACTAGATAGAAACAAAATTCCCAAACAATACAGTAGATATCACATAAAAACTGCCATATACGCAAATTTTTTTTTTTTTTTTTTTTTTATGAGAACCCCAAACACGAGAGGTATTATAACCTATAGTACTTAGTACCGTGCTTGGGTTGGAGGTTGAGAAGACGAAAGAAGATATTTGTTGATATTGGACTTGAACTTCTATAGATTGTAATTTTCAGGAAATACGTATGAAGGAAGGTTGTTCCAGAAAACGGCAGTTGAATGAATAAATGAGGAAGATGAAAAGTTGGTTCTGTGGGTTTGAAGTTGGACAGTAAATGGATGTTGGCTGGTGGCGGCACGTGTTCGGACTGTTTTGAAAGAGAGAGAGAGAGAGTGATTTATAGAAGTCAATTCAGAAGAACAGTACCCATAGAAGTATCTGTAGAAGAGGCATGCAGCAGAAACAGTGCGTCTATGAGAAAGCGAGTGGAGAGACTCTGTTAGAGATGAATCATTAATTAACCTAACTGCCCTCTTGTGAATGGAATCAAGAAGCCTGAGAGAGGTTTTGGGGGCACCACCCCAGACGTGGGAACAATATTCCATGGCAGGGCGGATTTGCGATTTATACAGAGTGAGCAGCTGTTTGGGAGAAAAGTAACGCCGAGAGCGAAAGAGAAAACCAAGTTTTTTAAATGCAGAGGAAGCAATATTTGTAATGTTTTTTTTTTTTTTTTTTTTTTTTTTTTTATGAAAACCCCAAACACGAAAGATATCAAAACCTATAGTACTTAGAACCGTGCATGGATTGAAGAAGTATGGAGGGAGGGGGATACCAGAAACTTTGCTCTAGAGACTAAACATGGGTTTCGCCACTTCAAGCCTCCAATAAGCAAAGTGGTGGTATTTCACCGGTTGATGAAAGACATCTACCACCTGATAATGTGCTTGTGCCAAGAGAGATTAGAAGTCAGGGTAATCCCCAAAAGAGATATATCATTTTGCCTAGAAATCGGAGTGTCACTAAAGATAAGCATAGGAGCAGAAGAATCCTTTTTGCGAGATATAAGACAAGATTGAGTTTTAGAAGGGTTGAAATCAACTAAATTGTCTTTCCCCCACTGGAGAATTACCTGAAGATCGGCATTTAAGGAATTGGCAGCAGATTTTCGAGAACTTGAAGCTGATTGTGCTGGACAAGGTTTCTCAAAATGGAAAGTTGAATGCAATGTGCTATCATCGGCAAACCTATGGATAGGATTTCCAGTCAATGGAAGAAGGTCATTGATATACAAGAGGAAAAGAGTGGGGGAAAGAACTGAACCTTGGGGGACACCGGCATTAGTGGAGAAGTTAGAAGACAGAGAGCCATCTACCATCACCCTCAGTGAGCGATCAGAGAGAAAACTGGATAACCAATTACTAAAAACAGTTGGCAAACCATAAGATGGAAGCTTGTTTAGAAGACCTTTATGCCAAACACGATCAAAAGCCTTTGAGATGTCAAGAGCAACTACTTGTGTTTCACCGAACCTTTCCATTGAATTAGTCCATAAATGGGTAACATAAGCCAGAATATCACCAGTGGATCGACACTGACGGAATCCATACTGGCGATCGTTGATCAGACGGAAGGTTTCTAGGTAGTTTAAGAGTTAGCTGTTAATTGATTTCTCCATTACTTTAGAAAGAGTAGATGTAATTGCAATGGGACGATAATTGGATGGGAGGGATTTGTCACCCTTTTTAGGAACTGGCTGGATATGAGCAAATTTCCAAGCAGAAGGAAAAACACCGTTGGAATAAGAAAGTGAAAAAAGGCGGCAAAGAATAGGAGTAAGTTCAGGAGCACAGGTTTTGAGAACAAGTGGAGAAATACCATCAGGACCTGGAGCTTTCTTAGCATCAAGATTCATCAAAATCCTTCTGATATCCTTTTGATGGAAGACCACAGGAGGCATTGAATGGATCGTGTTAGGAATGGTGGGAGGTGTTTTACCAAGATCATTAATACATGAGCTCGAAGAAAAATGGGATGCTAGCAGGTCAGCTTTATCCTTGGCTGAAGTGAAACAGAACCATCTGGTTTGGACAGAGGTGGGAGCAGAGATGGGCAAAAGTTGCGGCCAGTAGCTTTGGCAAGAGACCAGAATGCTCGGCTACCATTAGGGCAAGAAGCAAGTTTTCTACTCTTAGCCTGTTCAAACTGTAGTTTGGACTGATTAATAACTGCTTTACAATTGTTGCGAGCTTTGGTGTAGGCAGAAAATGAAACTGAAGAATTAGAAACAAGCCAATTACGATATGCAACGTTCTTCTCTTGGACAGCCTTAGCACATTTATTGGAAAACCAAGGTTTAGATAAAGGACGAGATTTTAAAGTGGAGTGTGGGATAAAGGATTCCATTCCTGCAAGAATAATTTCACTGACACGATCTGAGCAAACATTGACATGAGAAGTTTTGAAACAGTAATCAGACCAACAAAAAGAAGAAAAGAAGTCTCGCAAATCATCCCATTTTGCATTCTTGTAATGCCAAACAATACGAGGTTGGGAATAGGCATGAGATAAAGGTTCCATTGGAGAAGAGACAATCACCAAGTTGTGATCTGAAGTGCCTAAAGGACCTCTCACTTCAACCTTGTACTTAGAAGGGTTGTTTGTGAGAAAAAGATCAAGTTAGGATTGTCCGGTATTCTTGTAGGTAAATGAACAATCTGTGCTAGGTCATTAGTAATTGGAAAAGCCTCAGCATCTCGACCTGCTGGGTCGGTGTGACTAGAAAACGGAAGCCAGCTGGAGTTGTGAACGTTAAAATCACCAAGGAAAATTACCTCACTGTTAGGAAAGTTGGACTGGAGAAAGTCAAGTTGCAAAGAGAGGAAGTCAAAGAGCTCCAAGTGATTAGTGGAGTTGGGAGAACGATAGAGACAACAGATGAATTTTACACAATGAGGTAGAGAGATTTTAAGCCAGAGAAGATCAAAGAGAGGAGATTCCAAATTGCCAAGTCTCTGACAGGGAATGTCAGAACGGACATATGCACAAGTACCACCTTTGAGGCGAAAGGAATCATACAGCAAATAATTTGGACATCTGAGATGAGCAGTAGTTGAATCAACTGATAACTGAGATTCAGTCAGAAAAAGTACATGGGGTTTGGAAGACTGCAAGTGGAAATGGACATCGTTGAGATTACAATTGAGACCACGTATATTTGTGAAATGAATTAGGAAGTCCTTGGGAGGTTTAGATCTTTTCGCAGATAAGCTTGCTCTATTATTTTGACAATTCATGGTGTATTCAATAGTAAGAAAAATTGGGTGGGACATGCTGTATGAAGTAATGAAATTTTTGGATATGGCATACATGTGGTAAGAATATACCCAGATCCTTGACATAACGTGGCCTCGACAATGCTCCCCGCATACACACTACTCGGACTCCCTCCAGTCACTATCTGGCAGAGTAGAGGTAGCAAGATTATACACTAGCTGATCCGGAAGCTTCCTAGAGAGTTACCAATAGGTTCAGTCCGGTGTACTAACTAGCGGCCGGCCTGCGAACACCGTTTTAGAGCTGTACCCTCGAAATGTAAGGAATATTGGATCGCGCCACGACATTCATCATAACCTCAAAAATCATCAATCATACTGCATGATGGAAGAGATAGGGAAGGGTTGGCCTGAACTTAGCTCTAGAGACTAAACATGGGTTCCACCACTTCAAGCCTCCAATAAGCAAAGTGGTGGTATTTCACCGGTTGATGTGAGTCATCTACCACCTAGTACTGCCTGGTAACATAGAGGGGCGGCGTTCCTCCATGTGGTGTGGGCGCCACACCTCGACCCCTGCTTACGTTGGTTCACACCTGGGTGGTCACCCACCATGTACTTGTGCATGAAGGTTATACCCAGGATTACTAACAGTCCCACCATCGTGAAGGTGCAGGCAGAGGATTTGGCTGTCATAGACCGTCCGGACTTCGCCGAAATTGGGTCCACTTTGACTTGAGTGTCACCCGAATATCAGTTCCATCAGCGTTTTAGAATCCCAGGTAGCAAGAACAGCTTGTCTGGCATATCTGAGAGAATGTCTGTGACAACCTCAAGGACCAAATATTAGAAAACACCACCCCAATGTAGACCCACATACATTTATCAAAAACCAACTAAAAATAAAAATAAAATAGTAATTACTCAGAAGAGTATCCCCTTATTTACTAGGTTTATTGCACTCAGGCGAGGCTCGTCGCCTGACTTCACTACGACCTATTGCCAAAATTGACCCCCCCCCCCATAGTAAGAGGCTGTATATATGTATATAGCTTTGCCTCTGGACAAATAAGTGCTGTTACGCCTTGGAAAAGCGGTACCGGCACTGTCCGAGGTAAGGCATAAAACAAATGTAAAAATAATGTAAATACACAAATAAATAAATTCATCGAATCAACAACAAAACCACCATAATAGACATTGGCCTGAAAATCGGGGACTTCGGCCAATACACCATCGGCACACAGTGAAACGTTAATGCGACTGCGCCATAAAAATAGCCATCCTTAAAACAAGTTAAAGGCGGGAAACTTTCCCTTGTCGCCTCTTCGACCTCCGCTGGAACACATCAAGTAAGTAATAGTATTGCAATACAAAAAAACTTACCCGTAGGGCTTTGTGTATTCTATAACAGTTGCTGTAGAGATTATAAAGAATTAATTTAATTCATAATAAATAATACCAATTTAACTAACAACAATTAAGAAGAATAAGATAAACATAAGTCCAAAAAAAATTCAAAAAGAACCTTAGAATTTAGAATTAATTAAATAGCAAAGCTGTGATAGATGCAAACAGAAACGGGTAAGTAAAAAAATGCATTACATCGAATGGGCCGTCAATCCACTCAAAGCCCCCGATGAAGTAGGGGATTGACGTCCATGTGATGTAATACAAAAATGTATAAAAATGTATAAATTATATTATATAGTTATAAAATAGTATTGATAATTTGCCTATTGCTACAGTTTTTCATCAATAAGTGTTATGACAATTTCTTTAGCAATACGCAACAAGTTGCAAAATCCTAAATGTATAGGCCACGGGAAATTAAGATAACCGAGAATAGGCTAGCTTAAAGACCAGTAATGTATTAACTATAATATCTGTAGGTAAAAAACACCGGCACGGATAATGTTTAATTAGCCATCATGGCGTAAAACAATGACATTAATGATGAACAAAGACGAATTAAACCACAATAGAATGATAATACAAAAGAATAATATATATATATATATATGTAAGGTTGAAGTAATAAAGCGAGAGAAAAAGAGAAATTGCAAATGCCATATAAAAGTGAATTTGCCATATAACTTTTCTAGCTTAATTAGCTTATATATCCATACATGTCACTTTGCTCACCTTTGCTCAGAAAAAGAAAGAAAGAAATAAAAAGAATAGATAACCACGAACTTAAGTGGCTGCATAAAGCATTATCCGATATGTCGTGCAAAATATAAATGAAATATAAATTAGAGGGAAAGAGAGCAAAGAAACAAATAAATAAATAAGAAAGACAGAATAGAAGAATGAAAATATGTGGCAGGAATCTATATATTAATACGGAAGCCGTTTTCTTGAGACGGTCAATGTGAACAATAGGCCTAATCGACTAGGCTGAAAGTGGTCTCAAATTGAAGATATATCTTCCTAGAAAGATGGTAAAATTCCGAATAGTTTTATTTTACTGAACGGGCCAGTTTTGTACTACAAACGAGAATAGTTGAACATTCACTTCATAGAAGTTAACTGTTAAACAAACAGTTGTATAAGTTGATAAGGTATTTTTTTCTGATTTAACAATTTGCACGTTTGCACAATCGTATCCTTTGTTCCAAAAAAAGAAATAATAGGATAATAGAGAAAAACTCTGCTAGCATTTGCGAAATTTTCGCAACGGGTACATCTAGCTGTAGCCATTGCGTACGATAGAACTGATCCTTTCTCAGATTGAAGATATTTCTTCCTAGGTGTGCAGAACATGGGAAAATATAAAAATTCCGAATAGTTTTATTATACAGAATGGGCCAAGTTTCTCTACTAGCGCTGTCTACCTTCAAAGAAAGAACTAATTGTTGGGATTCCATTGCACTGCTCGCACCGCTTATTACGCACGCGAGCTCATACACTCATTGCCATTCATTAAGTTTAATACGTTAGAACTCATCATTTTATCGTTATCAATTTCGAGTTTATTTGTTCTTTGTTTTGAGGTTATCTAAAGTAAGTAGTTCGAAGGATTTTGCAGTATGTCACAGTCTGAACGCGGAAGAAGTGTGCGCCGCCATGTTACTCTGACTGGTCGTGTTGAACGTACCTTGTGGCAAAGAAGGAACACGCGTTTTTCGTGTTTCTGAAAATGTATTTAGGATCGATTTGAAATGTGCATTTAAGGATCCGAAAGAATTAATATGTCACAGTATTGGCTTTCTTAGTGAAAGGTGTGTTCATTGTCAAGCCTTACATTAAGTGTGAAAAAATCGTTTTTCTACATGTTTCCAAAACGGTACAGTTTCATTGCCGGTTACAGTTTCATTGCCTGCTTATATAAGTCCTTTATATACAGATGACAAGAATTGTCCAAAAACTTTCGTGAAAATATCAGGAAATACAAACTCTGCTACCAATTGCGAAAATTTCGCCACGGATATAACCAGTATATATATAAAAATTAAAAATATTAGATATAAGGCATATAAAGCCAAAATAATAAGCCAATAAATGATAAATTTAGACCCGCGCCTACTTGATAACGCTGAGGCCAAAAAATGTGAAATATAATAAAAACAACTGTTATGTATATTATCTTATGTAGGACGCCACCTGAACGAAAATTCAACTCCGCTTTGATACGCTTTGATGAATACAGAATTGTGTAAAAGGCCAGAAATGTATGTCATGTCATGTTTGTGCAGTGTGTGTTGTTTCTGGCCATTTGTGACCAGGAAACAGATCACTTAGAAACCTTGCCAGTGTCCGTCTACACCACGGGGAGGTAGACCCAGGAGCGGACGGCCATAAGACTTACGGTGGAAATCCCTGTGAGACGGAGGCCGGTGTGATTTTCAATATTTCACTCTGAGCTCCGATACATTCTATTTGTTTTCCCCGGTAAGAAATTTTGCCCCAGTCCGCATGTCGACAGGCTATAACTGCGCATGTACCATGGCCAACCTCAATAGTCACGCAATGAACCATTCAAAAGAACCCCGTGCCAGCAACAGCGTACACACACACACACACACACACAATCATTCCCAGAAGACAGGACAGCAGAAGACGAAGAAATAAAGAAGAAAATAGCATAAGGGGGGAAAGAAATGTCTTTATACCCGAGCCACGATCCTCTGCGGGTATCATTCCAGAAGGAAGCGAGAAGAGAAGAGAGAAAAAACCCACCCGTAGTGCTGGTTGTGAGAAAAAAAAAAACATAGCAGTGTAAGAAAAAATAAAATAAAATAAATAAATAATAATAGCAATAAAAAATTTTCAAAAAGGCCATACCCGTTCCCGGAGTTCAAAACAATATATATATATATATATATATATATATATATATATATATATATATATTATATATATATATATATTATATATATATATATATATATATATATATATATATATATATATATATATATATTATATATATATATATATATATATATATATATATATATATATTATATATATATATATATATTTTTTTTTTTTTTTTTTTATGTAAAGCCCAAACACGAGAGGAATTAGAACCTATGGTACTTAGTACCGTGCTTGGGTTGGAGGTTGAGAAGCCGAAAGAAGATATTTGTTGACATTGCACTTCAACTTCTGCAGACTGTAATTTTCAGGAAATATGTATGAAGGAATGTTGTTCCAGAAAACGGCAGTTGAATGAATAAACGAGGAAGATGAAAAGTTGGTTCTGTGAGTTTGAAGTTGGACAGTAAATGGATGTTGGCTGGTGGCAGACGTGTTGGGACTGTTTTGAAAGAGAGAGAGCGGGAATTACAGAAGCCAATTCAGAAGAACAGTGCCCATGGAAGTATCTGTAAGAGAGGCATACAGCAGATTTTTTTTTTTTTTGATTTTGGTAGTTGTTGGCGCATCGGCTTCTGTGGCCATATTGCACCTCCCAAGGTTTTTTTTGCAGTACTTTGATCCAAGCCCGAGGCGAGAATCGAACCCGCGACCTTTGGGTTGCCGGGCAGGTACTTTACCCACTCGGCTAGCCCGGTCGGCGCATACAGCAGAAACAGCGCGTCTATGAGACAACGAGTGGAGGGACTCGATTAGAGATGAATCTTTAATTAACCTAATTGCCCTCTTCTGAACGGTATCAAGAAACCTGAGAAAGGTTTTGGGGACACCACCCCAGATGTGGGAATAATATTCTATGGTAGGGCGGATTTGCAATTTGTAAAGAGTGAACAGCTGTTTGGAAGAAAAGTAACGCCGAGAGCGAAAGAGAAAACCAAGTTTTTTAGATGCAGAGGAAGCAATATTTGTAATGTGCTTGTGCCAAGAGAGATTGGAAGTCAGGGTAATTCCCAAAAGAGATATATCATTTTGCCTAGAAATCGGAGTGTCACCAAAGATAAGCATAGGAGCAGAAGAATCCTTTTTGCGAGATATAGGACAAGACCGTGTTTTAGAAGGATTGAAATCAACTAATTTGTTTTTGCCCCGCTGGACAAATACCCGGAGATCGGCATTTAAGGAATTGGTAGCAGATTTTCGAGAAGTTGAAACTGATTCAACAGGACAAGGTTCCTCAAAATGGAAAGTGGAATGCAATGTGCTCTCATCGGCAAACCTATGGATAGGATTTCCAGTCAATGAAAGAAGGTTATTAATATACAAAAGGAAAAGAGTGGGAGAAAGAACTGAACCTTGGGGGACACTGGCATTAGTGGAGAAGTTAGAAGACAGAGAGCCATCTACCATCACCCTCAGTGAGCGATCAGAGAGAAAACTGGATAACCAATTACAAAAGATAGTTGGCAAACCATAAGGTGGAAGCTTGTTTAGAAGACCTTTATGCCAAACACGATTGTAAGCCTTGATGTCAAGAGCAACTGCTTGTATTTCACCGAACTTTTCCATTGAATTAGTCCATAATTGGGTAATATAAACCAGAATTTCACCAGTGGATCGACACTGATGGAATCCATACTGGCGATCGTTGATCAGACGGAAAGTTTCTAAGTAGTTTAACAGTTGGCGGTTAATTGATTTCTCCATTACTTTAGAAAGAGCAAATGTAATTGCAATGGGACGATAATTGAATGGGAGGGATTTGTCACCCTTTTTAGAAACTGGCTGGATATGAGCAAATTTCCAAGCAGAAGGAAAACAACCTTTGGAATAAGAAAGTGAAAAAAGGCGGCAAAGAATAGGAGTAAGTTCAGAAGCACAGGTTTTGAGAACAAGTGGAGAAATACCATCGGAAACTGGAGGTTTCTTAGCATCCAGATTCGTCAAAATCCTTCTGACATCCCTTTGACGGAACACCACTGGAGGCATTGAATGGAGCGTGTTGGGAATGGTGGGAGGTGTTTTACCAAGATCATTAATACATGAGTTGGAAGAAAAAGGGAACGCTAGCAAGTCAGCTTTATCCTTGGCTGAAATGACAACAGAACCATCTGGTTTGGACAGAGGTGGGAGCAGAGATGGGCAAAAGTTGCGGCCAATAGCATTGGCAAGAGACCAGAAGGCTCGGTTACCATTAGGGCAAGAAGCAAGTTTTCTACTCTTAGCCTGTTCAAACTCGAGTTTGGACTGATTAATAACTGCTTTACAATTTTTGCGAGCTTTGGTGTAGGCAGAAAATGAAACTGAAGAATCAGAAACAAGCCAATTACGATATCCGACATTCTTCTCTTGAACAGCCTTAGCACCTTTATTGGAAAACCAAGGTTTCGATAAAGGACGAGATTTTAAAGAGGAGTGTGGGATAAAGGATTCCATTCCTGCGCGAATAATTTCACTGACACGATCTGGGCAAACGTTGACATCAGAAGTTTTTAAACAGTAATCCGACCAAGGAAAAGAAGAAAAGAAATCTCGCAGGTCATACCGTTTTGCATTCTTGTAATGCCAAACAACACGAGGTTGGGAATAGCCATGAGATAAAGGCTCCATTGGAGAAGAGACAATCACCAAGTTGTGATTTGAAGTGCCTAAAGGACCTCACATTTCGACCGTGTACTTAGAAGGGTTGTTTGTGAGAAAAAGATCAAGCGTGTTGGATGTATAGTTGGGACTGTCCGGTGTTCTTGTAGGTAAATGAACAATCTTTGCATGGCCATTAGTAATTGCAAAAGCCTCAGCATCTCAACCAGCTGGGTCAGTGTGACTAGAAACGAAAGCCAGCTGGAGTTGTGAACATTAAAATCACCAGGGAAAATTACCTCACTCTTAGGAAAGTTGGATTGGAAAAAGTCAAGTTGCAAAGAGAGGAAGTCAAAGAGCTCCAAGTGATTAGTGGAGTTGGGAGAACGGTAGAGACAACAGATGAATTTGACACAGTGAGGTAGAGAGATTTTAATCCAGAGAAGATCGAAAAGAGGAGATTCCAAATTACTAAATGTCTGACAGGGAATATGAGAATATATATAAGGAATTTAGTCTTTACACCAGTGAAATCTAGGCTAGACTGTAGAATCGCTTGTCTGGTTTTGGTTAGTATTGACATGCAAGGCCTTTCCCCGAGAAAAAATGCCGGATACAAGAGGCCTGCAGGGAAGAAAAATTGTCCGGAGTCTGGAAGGCCGCCGTAGCCGAGTGATTAGGCGCGCGGGTGGATAAGTCAATGTCATTGGTGGATAAGTCAAGATCAATGTGCCTTGAGTGACCCGTTTCAAGCCCGTGACTGCTGAATACGGTGCTGTTTCTTGTATTCTCTCTACCTTGTGAACTGCCCTGACCGTGTTGTCGTCCCGGAGTATAAACAGAAAATTTATTTATTTTATTAGTTGGTCCACCGGGTTTCGGGAGAAGTTGGAAATTTCTCTCCGAAGTTGATCTCTGAGATTCTGATACAAATTGCAGTCAAAAAGAAGATGGTACCAATTTTCTTTGGCTCCACAAAAGCATAGGTCAGAACCATGACCGGTCACCAAGAAGAAAGTCTCAGGGCTGTGTGTTTGTGAGAGAGAGAGAGAGAGAGAGAGAGAGAGCGCCCGCGGAAAACTGTAATCAGATCAAGCGGGAGTGTTCCTGAATGCTGCAGTGGAGACAGTCCTGCAGATTCGGTGGGTAGCCAGGATCAATCCCTGGCCACCCACCGAATTTGAGTTTGTTTCTCATTTTTAAAATAACTATAGGGTGGAACCTCACACCGGTGGTTTACGTTATGATGGGTAGGAATACTGCTTTGTATGCAAGGTTAACGTTATCCTGTACAAACCACAATCACTTCGAGAGGCATTGAGAACGGAGGCAGAAAAACCTTTAACTTTGAAGCTGAGACGTTGAATGTTTGGAAAGAAAAAGAGTTTGTAGGCTATACTCACTCCTAATACCCTTGCCTGCTAACTAAGGGCAGTTGCACACCCAAGATCTTGAATTGCGAGGGTCCCCGCAGGTCAAGTTCTTGAAGATCATCATTTTGGATTTGGTTGGATTTATGTGGAGCTTATTTAGCCTAGTCCAGATGGAGAGATCTTACAAAACACGCTGAGCATTAGCTTCCAGAGCAGAACGGGAGTTTCTGTTTTATCACATCTCATCAGAGGGCCCCTGGATATGTAGACATGTATAGTATCTTTTTCCAGGAACATTAGTTGAACTCCGCCATGGCACTCTGTGATGATAAAAAAACTTGTGTAGAACTGCAAGAAATGTGTGTAGTGTTATGTTTGCGTAGAGTATGTGTTCTGTTGTTTAGTTGTTTCTGGTCTGTCACCGGAAAGGCATGCCTGGTGCCTGTTATAACCACAAGGAGGTGGGCCACAACTGGAAGTGTCTCTTACTAACTCTGTCCGCTCTGGAGAGGGCGAAGATCCTCACCCAACTTTGTCTTTTTATTGCACACCTCATTCCCTGAGGCGTGCAATAAAAATAAAATAAGGTAGGAAAGAATAAATAAGATAATATAAATTTATAAATAGAAGTATAAAAATAGAGATAAAATAATAATGGTAAATATGAAATGGAATAAAAGGAATGGGGAATCCCGCACCCGCTGGAGGCAGTGCAATACCACTGGGTGCCAACAATCCTCAGGTTGCCCAGGCCTGAGGGGAAATAAATATAAAAGAGAAAAAAAAAAAAAAACTGGATCAATGTAGGGCCGATCTTCAAAAGGATGATCATCTAACAGCTATTCAAGGTGACAAGGTTTCAGCTTTGTAAGACACCACTCACTGAGGTAAGGTGATAAATAAATAAGATCTTTATTGTAAGGTTCTCCGGTACATGCAGGTACCACGACTTTACAATACCCTTCACGGCAGTAATGAACCACGGCACCATGCCAGGGGTTAACAAGCCGCAGGGAAAAAAAAAAAAATCCCAATTCATATAGCAGATAATATTAACTTGGAAGATAGTTTTCTGAGTTCAGTGTTCCGTGAAGTTCCCTGTAACGATTTGAAATCAGTTAGTAGTTGTGGAGACCGCGTGCAGATCTAGGATGAGCAGTCTATGCTTTTTATCCTTTACGATTTTATACAAGTCAGCATCCAAGTATTCAAGTAGATGGAGCTTTTGATACGAGAGGAAACGATCTTTAAAATGCAGCCTCGAAAGAAGAGCAAGAAGCTTGGGTGTGGAGGGCAGCGCTGGTTGGGGAACCTGCCAGCACACGTTGTGCCAGACTTTGGGCGCTGAGACTCTCCCAGCGAACATTTTTACGAAGATGAGTCTTCTCTCATGCGTTAATGCTGAAAACCTTGTTAACTTCAGCCCTTTGGCTATTGGCGTTGTGTGTTGCTGTGGTAGGAGATGACACTTCCAGGTCACCCACTTCAGGAGCCAGTATTCTGCGGCGATTAATGGTTTAATTGTGTTTGCAGCCAAGCCCCACAACTCTACTACATATACACTAGTGTGCAAAACTAAAGGACCAACACTATTTCTAAACTCGGACCTTCACTGGGCTAACACAAAGGTGAACATTGCATCTTATGATGCCATACAGCCATATGGCGCCCTGGTTGGACACTGCCTATCCTGCCTTTTACTGTTCTTTCCCTTGCAGGGGGGAGGGGACAGCCTGCTGTCTCCCCCCCTCCTGCCACCCCTCTTTCTCCTCTGATGGGACATGGGCATGCCCCACTATTTCAACAGGGGTCATCTTCCCTATCGACCCCTTACTTCCAATTTACAAATCCCCAGTCTTCTGCCTCCCCTCCCAGCTCTTTCCCTTCAGCGCCTGTCCCAGACGTCCAAATTTAAAACACCAAAATTCATGTCCGACCTATTAGGAAATCTTATCCCTTCCAGTGTATATCTCTTATAGTCCCTATAAACAGCGTATAATATACCGTCCCAACTGCACCCAAAAGAAAATAATTTTTTTTTTTTAGGTCCTAGCCACTGAAATCTCAGGAAAGTAGGTGGTAGGACCTGCCAGAGCAAACTTTAACGGAACACCTGGCTGGGCTTCCCATGACGGAGCACGTAAATGTCGGGTCCCATCAGGGGCCTGGCCGCTAACAAGCCAGATGAACAAGGGGCACAACATATTACACAACACATGACCCACACACTTTTAAACCTCTGTCCTTCACAGTTTACGGTCCACGATACAAAGAACATACGCGAAGATTGGGTAAATCCCTGGTGCCGTTAGACCCGAAAATATTCTGTACTATTTCTAAAGATTACAACCACAAAATCAAACGAAACAGTGTGTGGCGATTTTCATAACTCTGGCCGTTCAGTAGAAAGCTGGTGCACATGCAAAAATTTGAATCGTGATGAGAGGGCTCACATAAACAGATAAAAGCAGCATTTCAGCAGTTAAGTGCAAATTACCGAATGGCGAGCACGATTGTTAGAGACGTTCGATTGGTTTCATACAGTGCTACAGACAACGAAATGGTCAGTAGACATCTGGATGACTTTCCCCGGGGTCGAATAATTGGGAAGCTCGAGGAAGGTCGAAGTGCGAAGAGTGTGGCTGCAGAGTTCGGTATCGCCCATAGCATCGTCTCACATGCGGAGTCGGCCTTCAGAACGACAGGTACAGTTGTTCGAAGGAGCAGTGATGGTCCACGAAAAACAACGCCCAATTATGACCGCTATATACTCCTACAGACCAAGAGGGACTGACACCAGACAGCGGGATCCATTGCAAACCAGCTGCACAGGACGCAAGATATCGCCGTTTACTGTGGCCAGGCGACTCCACAAAGGTGGATTGTTTGCACGACGGCCAGTACGCTGTGTCCCTTTAACACCTGCCCATCGGAGACACCGTTTACAGTGGTGCATCGAACACAAGGACTGGACAGCAGCGCAATGGGGTAAGGTACTCTTTACTGATGAGAGATTGTCTCAGCAGCAATTCTGGACGTCAGCTAATCTGGCGAGAGGTTGACACACGGTATCACTCCGCAAATATCACTGAATGGATCGATATGGCGGTCGATGTATTCTCGTCTGGGGAGGCGTTATCTTGGATGGACGTACACAACTCCAGATACTGGAAGGCTCGCTACTGTACTGAGGTAATCTTTCCCCATGTGCGTCTGTTCCGAGGTTCCGTTGGCCCCGAGTTTGTGTTTATGGATGATAACGCCACACCCTATCGCACTGCAGCTGTTGATATGCTTTTGGAAAGTGAGAACATTTTTCGTATGGATTGGCCTGTTCCGCAGTTCTAAATCCTATCGAACACATATGGGACGCTCTGGGGAAACGCCTAGAGGCACGTCCACACCCTCCAGAAAATGTTCACCAGCTGAAGATGGCGCTGACAGAGGAATAGACGATGTTACCGCAAGAACTTATCAACAACATTGTTCTAAGTATGGACAGGCGGTGCGAAGCCTGCATCGACATTAGGGATGGCCATATCTCCTACTTAGACCACCTCTTCCCTTTGTTCCATCTTTCGCAGTGATGCATCTGTATCATGGCAGCCAGTGCTACGTTGCCATTTTTGAATAAAGTCCCTCTGTACCGTTTTGTTTCCGTTGTTTTGTCGGTGTTGTTTCTTTCATCATTTCTGTACCTCACAAGGTTCCTTTGGTATGCTTTTCCCATATCCAGGCCACTCCTATGAGAAGCTTCAGGTGAAAACCTGACTGGTCTTTAAGTTTTCCACACCGGTGTAGTACAGCTCCGAAAATCATCGTCCTGATATACATTTTTATGCTCCAGCAGGGCTTCTGCGGCTAAATGGCCAGATGAACAACGATACACAACACTACACAAATACAATATCCATACACTTTTAAACCTCTGGCCTTTGCAGTGAACTGTACTATACCCACAATGAAAGCAACATGGAGATGGGGGAAATCTCTGGCGCTGTTTGACACGAATACACTTTACACCTATACATTTTTATCAGGTTTGTGTTCTGAATGTGCAGCAAGTGCTGCTTGGCACCCACCAGTTGAATGTGGCACAGAGTTTTTCTATATCTAGTAGCCCCACTGCATACGCATATTACAAATCCGTTGAACCACATGATTACTCTTTTTTCCGCGCAGCCGCTAGACTTGTCTATTCACGCAGTTACGTTGTGGGAGTATGTGTCGAATTCTTATTTAGCTTACTTAATATTAATAACTGGACAGTACTTATACGTTAATTTAATACCCTTTGATTTAAAATGAATACTACGAAAAAGAGTAAAACGTACCATTTTCATGGACAGTGGGAACTAGAATGCTTTTTTTTGTAATGATAAAAGAAAAATGTTGCTTGATTTGTAATGCTTCCGTGGTTATACCCAAAAAAAAAAGGAAATTTAGAAAGGCACTTCAACGCACTCCATGGTAAATAACAATCGCCGTAAATAATAATTTTCCGCCTAATAGTGACCTTAGATAAAATAAATTAAAAGAACTTAAATCTAGATTATTTGCACAACAAAATTTCTTCATGACACATAATTTTCAATCTAAAGCAGTAACTGTAGTCATTTAAAATTAGTTTTCTTCTTGAAAAAAAATACAAACCATTTTCTGAAGGTCAATTCATCAAAGACGCATTTTTAGAAATAGCAGATTCTCATTTTGAAAATTTTAAGAAAAAAACATGAAATTAAAAGTGCTCTTCAAGATCTGCAATTATCTTAAAATTATCTTATGATGCGATGCATCGAAAAAATGAGTAAAAATGCGATCGAACAATGCTTGCTCATATTGCTAATTGTGTGTCCTTTTCTTTACAACTGGCTGGATCTACAGACGTCAGTGATATAGCTCAATTGCTCGTTTTTGTTCGTATGGTTTTTCGATGATTCTGCCACTAGAGAAGAACTGCTGGGTATGGTTTTGTTAAAAGAAAGAACTAGAGGTCTTGATATATTTAACGCATTCAAAAATTTTATTGAAAAAAATTAAACTGCCACTATTTAAGTTCGTATCAATAACAACAGATGGGGCTAAAGCAATGACCTGGGACCTTAACGGATTCATCGCATTGTGCCAAAAGGATGACGAATTCCCAATTTTTTTTAGTTACCACTGTATCATCCACCAACAAGTGTTAGCCAGCAAAAGATTAAATACTAAAAGTGTTATTATTATTATTAACCATATGGTTAATAATAATAATAATAATATTAATAAAATGTATTAATAAATAATAAAATAATAATAATAATATTCTGATCAACGCCCGATTTCGCTCATCACTCATGGACGTTCGTGCCATGAGGGGACCTGATTGCGGATCTGATCACTACCTCATCCGGGCTAAGGTGCAGCTCAAATTACGGCATGCAAAAAGGTCATCTCGGTCAGCCAAGCTGGACTGGAGGCAGCTAATGAATACTGCCAACAAAGGGGCATATCAGATCGCCCTATCCAACCGCTTCGAGACGCTAGCCGTGCCCGAGGATATAAATGAAGAAGAAAAGCAGATCTCTGATGCCATCCTGGAATGTGCCAAGCCCCTATGTCCACCTGCCCGACGTCGAACGCAACCATGGATATCAGACGAGTGCCTCGACCTCGTGGACAAACGGAAGCAGGCAAAGTTGGTCGACTTTGAACGGTACCGGCAGCTAAACCGAGAAGTCCGACAGAGGATGACAGCGGAAAGAGAAGCATACTGGAACCAAGTGGCAGACGATCTTGAAGTGGCGGCATTCAAGAACGAGTACCGCACTCTCTACCGCACCTTCAGATGTCTGAGTGGAAAGACCAAATTGACTAGTGACAACATCAAGAATGCTGATGGGACCTTCGTGCGATCACCGTCCGAACGCTTGCAACGGTGGAGTGAATTCTTCAAAGCATTGTATAATCACGACCCACCTCTGGGACCGCCAGAAGCCGCACTATCGATTGATCCCCCTGAAGTCTCCATGGTCGATGTTGAGCCTACAGTAGAAGAAGTGAAAGCAGCCATACAATCCCTAAAGAATGGCAGGGCACCAGGAGTGGACCAAGTCACCACAGAAGCGATCAAAGCTGGGGGAGATATACTGCTTCGCCGACTACACTCACTGCTCAAAACCATCTGGTGCACTGAACAAATTCCGCTAACATGGAGGAAAGCCATTATCGTACCGATCCACAAGAAAGGTGATAACCGGGATTGCAAGAACTACCGTGGCATCAGCCTCCTTTCCATCATCGGAAAGGTCTTTGTGAAGATCATCCAGTCAAGGCTGCAAAAACATCGCGAGCAAACCAGTCGAGAAGAACAGGCGAGATTTATACCCGGGCGAGGATGCTGTGATCAAATCTTTGCCATCCGTCAGCTGATGGAGGAGAGGATCCGGTGTGGACAGCGAACCGTCATTGTTTTCATTGACTTTAAGTCTGCTTTCGACTGTGTCCATCGGCCTGCCTTATGGAAACTACTAGAGGTCGAACATGTGCCTCGAAAAGTCATCACACTCCTCCAAACTGCACACAATGGTTTAACCAGCCAGGTGCGCATCCAGAACGATTTATCTGAGGAATTTACCATCCAAACTGGAGTCCGCCAAGGGGATGTAGCCTCCCCGTTGCTTTTCAACATCGTGGTCGACGCCATTATGAGGCAAGCATTCGGAAACAGACGGGGCATACAATATGACAAGGATCGCTATGTGACTGACCTGATGTTTGCCGATGATAGTGCTAACTTTGCTGGTAACGACTCTGAAGCCACGGACATCCTCTACGACATTGCCCGGCCATACGGTTTGAAGATCAATGCTGATAAGACAAAGGCCCTGACAACAGATGGGTCGCACGCCACCATCTATCTCGAAGGCGTCCAGATCGAGCAAGTGCAGGACTTTAAATACCTTGGGTCGCTGGTCCAGGAGAAGAAAGTTGCATCCACCATGGAAATCCACAGCAGAATTGGACAGGCGGCCACTGCGTTCGCTTCGCTCAAACGGTGTCTGTGGAAGAGGACCAACATTTCCTCGAAGACTAAAATCCGACTCTTCCGGACTTTGATCCTGCCCATTCTCCTTTACGGATCAGAAACATGGATTTGTCTCAAGCTAGATTTAAACAAACTTGAGGTATTCCAAATGCGATGCCTGCGGCAGATTTTGGGCATCTCACTTCGTGACCGCATCACTAATGATACCATCCGCGCCAGATGCCAATAGCAACCAACCATTGCCGACCAAATCCAGAAGCGAAGGCTTAGATGGTTAGGCCACGTATGTAGAATGGGCACGAACAGAATACCATCCACACTCCTTTGGAGACAACGACCCACCCAATGGAGCATCCAACGGACCGCGCCTAGGAAAACGTGGGCCAAGCAAGTGGAAAATGACTTGAAGAGCCGACGTCTCGACCTTAACCAGGCCAGTACTGACGCCATGGATTGTAAAGTATGGAAGAACATCACAGAGCAAGTTCGAAACCCTGCGGCACCTACAGCAGCATACTGGTTGCGTGGCCAACCGCCTCCCCCAGCTGCCAGCTAAGGACCAAGAAGAAGAAGAAGAAGAACCATATGGTGCAAGGAAGCATGAGGCTTATGCTGCACCAGCCAAAAAAAAAAAAAAAAAAAAATCTGAATTACCCTGAGAGAGAGAGAAGTAGAAGGGAATCACAAGAAAAAGAATGATGATGATATCCAGCTCAGGACCCTGGGCGTGTTAAACCCATACTCACCAGATGTGAGCCCCTGGGGTATGGACACAGCTTTCAAAATTGTGAATTAAATCAGAGGATAATCTCTTCAAAGGAGACTTTTCAAAATGCAATTCGATGAAAATGAACCAGATCTGATATTACACACAGATGTGAGGTGGCTGAGTCAAAATAAGTCTCTACAGAGATTTTGAAATTTGTTGAACGAAATTTAAAAAATTGTTGATCAAACTTTTTCGGGGAGATGATTGATTATCAGCAGCTACAAGATACGGAGTGGTTGTGCGATCTGGCTTTTTTGTCAGATTTTATCAGTAAATTAAGTAATCTGAATTTGGAATTACAAGGAAAAAATAAAAATGTGGGTGACATTATCAGTAGTATTTTCGCATATAAAATTAAATTTTTGGCAATGGCTAAGGATCTAAAAGAAAAAAAAATCGATCATTTTGCAAATACAGTATGCAAGATTATTTGCAAAAATATCCGGTTTTTGAATAATTTAATAGTGAGAAATGTGTTTCTGAAATTGAGAAAGTTGTGGATGATTTTGAAACCAGATTCAGTGATTTTAAAACAATTGAAGACATTGTTCAGTATATTTCTTATCCATTTAATGTTGACTTCAATAAGAAACAAATTGCAGGAAAAATCGCTGAAATTTTTCACATGGAGAAAATATTACTTGAAAATTAAATTATTACATTTCGAAACGATATCTTCCTAAAAGCCAGATCATCAGAAAAAGACTTTTGGAAATATGTTTGCCGAGAAAAGTACCCAAATGTAAAAAAATGCGGTGAACTTTTAAATTCTTGTTTTGGTTCCACATATCTGTGTGAATCGGCCTTTTCGTATTTGAAACAAAGACGAAGAATAGCTCTACGCTTACAGACGATTTACTCATACAGAAGATGCTTTTCGGTTGACCTTATTTTTATTATTTTTTTTTAACCCCAGGGGCTCACACTGGGGAGTATGGGCTTGGCACACCCAGGGTCCTGAGCTGGATATTATCATTCTTCTCTTTCTTGGTGATTCCCTTCTACTTCTCTCTCTCTCTCTCTCTCGGAGTAATTCAGAAATATATATATATATATATATATTTTGGCTGGTGCAGCATAAGCTTCAGGCTTCCTTTGACCATATGGCTAATAATAATAATAATAATATCCCCGATTTTGAAAGCTTGGCAGATGACATTAAGACATCTGCCAAGCTTTCAAATTGATGACATTAAGACAAAATTCACATAAATTAAAAATTGATTAACTTTTTTACCCATGTGCAATGAAATTCTTCAGATGGTAGATCGCGGCACATTTTGAAGAAAAAAGTAGATCGCATCACAAATTAAGTTGGCCACCCCTGTTCTATATGATGATGGAATCTTAATTTTCTGTCAAAGAACACTCCCAGATCTCTTTGCTTTTAGAGATGCAGGGGATCAGGACTCCGTCAATCGCAGGCTGAATTATGGTTGGTGTGGGTTTAAGTGAGAATACCATGATGGCAGATTTCTCAGGGTTAATTTGCAGGTCACCTTTCGTGAGGTACTGCTGTACTTCTGATAAGGTCTTGTTGATGGTTACTGTGGTGTCTTTTGCTTCGTTGGTCAAATTTATTTTTGTTAAGATCTTTAAATCATCCGCATATGATACAATATCTGTTCTACTGTGTATTAGCGGGTTAATGATAGCTGTGAAAAGAATTCCAGACAGGACTCCTCCTTATGCACGCCTGCTTGTATTTGTCTAGTATACCTTTGCTTTCCTATGGACATTTGGATGGTTTTATTCTGAAGAAGGGATGCCAGAAACTTCGATACTTGGCCTGTGATGTAGCAGTAATTTTGAAAGCGTTTAAGCAAGGCTGGGATGTTGACACTATCAAACGCAACTTGTAGATCTAGACATGTGATTGCCATTTTTTTTTCTTCTCAAGCGATCCAAGGATGGCATTGATAGTCATGATCAGATTACTAATTGTTGATCTCTCGTGCAAAGCACAATGAATTTGCTGAGGCCTGTGAGGGAGAATATGCGTAATAAGGGTTTTCAGTACTGTTTTCTCAAGCAACTTCAATAAACATGAGGAACGAGAGATGGGTCTAAAGTGCTTGGCTTCAGTTGGCTGCGAAATTTGTGGGAGTGGCCTAACATAATTCATATTCCATGTTGGAGGGAAAAATTCTCCTTTTGATATAGTATTAAAAATTACTAGGAGCTGATCACTTAGATATGGGCTCAAACATTTAATGATAAACTGTGGTACTTTGTCGATTACCGCAGTGCCAGTTGCAGGCAATTTATTAATCGCAGATAAAAGGCCTTGTCATGTTAATACGATGGTTTCAAGTGCATCTCTGGGCATATCATCATCAGACATGGGAATATCACTGGGCTCATGGTGATTTCGCTGAACTCGTACAATAAAGTCCATCCAGACTTCAGACATCACAGGATCAAACTGTCAGGGAAGTTCACAGTATACCTGTGGGTATGATGGACCGCCCTAACGAAGTGTGATTTCAGCGTGATGTTTTATGGCTTGATACTTGAGGCGGTTGAAGCTTGCTTGTCCTTTGGAGTATACAATTCGGTTTGGAATTAGTCCTGTCATTTTCCATTGTTTGTAGAGTTTTTTTTTAAGCATAAAACTGTTGCTCAGCTCAGGAGTACACCATCCTCTCCTACGTTCAGAGATCCTCATTTTCTTTGAGGCTACATAATTGTTACGAGCCAGCGAGTTAAGAGATCTAAGGCAAGTTGATTATCACATTGCTGAAGTGCATGCCAAGGAATTTCAGTGGTTGCTGCTAGACATTTATTAATGTTGAGTAATTTTGGGCTCGTTATTACTTCAGTTGTACCCGAGTCGAGACGTTGTAGTTTTGAGTCGGAAAATGTAAGTTAATTAAAATAGGCATGTGATCAGATTGAAAGGCTGTTTCTGCTGTAGAATCAAGTTCACAGTTTCTTGATGACATCACAAAATCAAGATGGTGGTCATTCCTGGTCGGGAGATTATTAATTAAATGGATTCCTAATGGCTAAATGTTATTTAGCATTCTGGACTGAAGATGAAGAAGTTGAGGGGAAAAGTTGAAGTCTCCACAGATAACATGCCTTACCGAGTGATGAAGCCCATGAATGAGCCAATTAGTCATCTCATCTATGGTTTCAGCATTGTGTCTGGGGGGGGGGGTATATATCTGCAATATCAGTGTGAGCAAATTTAAATTGGCATGACGCAATTAGCCCTTCGAATTTAGTGGAATGGCTTTTGTAAAAGTACGTGTGGTGTTTTATAGAAGAGGCCCACCACCTTCCCTTTTGTCCTGTTGGGAGCAGAGAATCACGTTATAGCCAGCCGACAATGCATATGGAAAATCCTCTCATTCCAAGCAAGGTTTCTGTTATGCAGAGTCAAAATTGTGTGACAGTAAAAGCTCTAATACAGTTTCAAGCTTGTTATGGGCATTCTGATAGAATATTGACAGGCTATTATGTTTGGGGATCTTCCTTAGTACCCTCTGGTGTCATTTTCTGTCTGTTCTGGAGGTTTCTTTGAAATATCCTAACAGAAATTGTGTATTGGCTTCCATCTATGATTTCGGTACTGAGTCAGCTAGTAGAGCTGACTAAGACCCTGAATGTGACCGTGGCATGTTTGGCTGTGCATCTGAAGTCTGGCGGGAGGTGAGGATTGAAAGTAGGGCCTGATGAGGAGCCCTCGAGGTCAAGTGGATGGCTGACACAAGATTTTGTATTGGGTTCTGTTGCAGTCTAATCTGAAAGATGAATAGGAAGACCATTTTGTGGGTAGTTGTTATACACCAACAGATATGTTAAAATTATATATTATGCCATTTTTAATTGCTCAGAGGTTGTGTGTGGAGCCAATCGTAAAATGAATAGGCTTTTGCTAGTGGGTTGTTGTGGTCGACATGTGCTGCGTTGCCACTAGTCTGGAGCCAAGTAGTTCGGGCCGTCCCAGTTATATGTGATCGTCTCGATCTCTTGTTTCTTTGTGTCTGCGGTACTGTCCTTGCCTCTTGGGTTTTGCGATTTTCCTTCGTTGCGTTTCCTCTGGATATGTGAGGGGATGGCCCAGCGACAACCTCAGCCCAGTATGAGGGCCAAGGTCAGTATGACGTTGAGTTTCTGTCGGAGTTTCCTGATAGTTTTTAATAACAGAATCGGGATGAACGGTAATCGTCATCATGAATCTATCCAAGACTTGATTTGGTGTGTCGAGTTGGTGAGGTGTGCGTGTTCGTCCTGCTGAAGGGAGAGAGAGAGAGAACTAGGGGATTTTCACTTACAACGTTACTTTCATCATTTGATTTTTCATAGGTTTCTTTTTGATTCCGCATTGGGTTCTTTGTCAGTGCAGAAGTCTGATTATATGCAGTTACATCACCCTCCTTATGTGTCATCCCATCACCCTGTTTAACTGGGATTAGTGGGGCTGCCGCTGTAGCTGAGTGGTAAGTTTTTGTTCATTTCATTGGTGGGCATAGAAGAGGCGAACGGGAGTCCTCCACATTGACTAGGCTTCGAATAGATACAATTCATAGTAATGCACTTAAGTTCTTCAAGCTGGCTCTTCAGATGAGATACTTCTTGCAGGATCTCTGTTTTTCGGGAACTGGTTTTCAGTGAAGAGGTCAGCGACACATTCAAAAATTCTTTCATTCTTGCCTAACGTGATTCTTACATTATCTGTTTGTAGGGCTGTGATAGTTCTCGTGTGCTCAGTGATGATGTCTGTAAGGCTTCTACTTATTAACTCGTTGGTGATTACTTGGTCAGTATTGACCATCGGGCTTTCAGGCATAATAATGGTCCTTGAGGGTGTCACAGACATTCTCTCAGATATGCCAGACAAGCTGTACTTGCTACCTGGGAGTATAAAACGCTGGTGGAACTGATATTCGGGTGACACTCAAGACAAGTGGACCCAATTTCGGCGAAGTCCAGACGGTCTGTGACAGTCAAATCCTCTGCTTGCACCTTCACGATGGTGTGACTGTTATTAATCCTGGGTATAACCTCCATGCACAAGTACATGGTAGGTGACCACCCAGGTGGGAACCAACATAAGCAGGGATCGAGGTGTGGCGCCCACACCACATGGAGGAACGCCACCCCTCTATGTTACCAGGCAGTACTAGGTGGTAGATGACTCACATCAACCGGTGAAATACCACCACTTTGCATATTGGAAACTTGAAGTGGTGGAATCCATGTTTAGTCTCTAGAGCTAAGTTCCGGTCAACCCTTCCCTATCTCTTCCATCATGCAGTATGATTGATGACGTTTGAGGTTATGATGAACGTCGTGGCGAGATCAAATATTCCTTACATTTCGAGGGTACAGCGCTAAAACGGTGTTCGCAGGCCGGCCGCTAGTTAGAACACCGGACCGAACCTATTGGTAACTCTCTAGGAGGCTTCCGGATCAGCTAGTGTATAATCTTGCTACCTCTACTCTGCCAGATAGTGACTGGAGGGAGTCCGAGTAGTGTGTATGCGGGGAGCATTGTCGAGGCCACGTTATGTCAAGGATCTGGGTATATTCTTACCACGTGTACGCCATATCCAAAAATTTCATTACTTCATACAGCATGTCCCACCCACTTTTTCTTACTATTGAATACACCATGAATTTTCAAACTAATAGAGCAAGCTTATCTGCGAAAAGATCTAAACCTCCCAAGGACTTCCTAATTCATTTCACAAATATACGTGGTCTCAATTGTAATCTCAACGATGTCCATTTCCACTTGCAGTCTGCCAAACCCCATGTACTTTTTCTGACAGAATCTCAGTTATCTGTTGATTCAACTACTGCTCATCTCAGATGCCCAAATTATTCACTGTATGATTCCTTTCGCCTCAAAGGTGGTACTTGTGCATATTCCCTGTCAGAGACTTGGCAATTTGGAATCTCCTCTCTTTGATCTTCTCTGGCTTAAAATCTCTCTACCTCATTGCGTCAAATTCATCTGTTGTCTCTACTGTTCTCCCAACTCCACTAATCACTTGGAGCTCTTTGACTTCCTCTCTTTGCAACTTGACTTTCTCCAGTCGAACTTTCCTAACAGTGAGGTAATTTTCCTTGGTGATTTTAATGTTCACAACTCCAGCTGGCTTCCGTTTTCTAGTCACACCGACCCAGCAGGTCGAAATGCTGAGGCTTTTGCAATTACTAATGACCTAGCACAGATTGTTCATTTACCTACGAGAATACCGGACATCCTAATCATACAGCCAATACGCTTGATTTTTTTCTCAAAAACAACCCTTCTAAGTACACGGTCGAAGAGAGAGGTCCTTTAGGCACTTCAGATCACAATTTGGTGATTGTCTCTTCCAATGGAACCTTTATCTCATGGCTATTCCCAACCTCGTGTTGTTTGGCCTTACAAGAATGCAAAATGGGATGACCTGCGAGACCTTCTTTTCTTCTTTTCCTTGGTCGGATTACTGTTTCAAAACTTCTGATGTTAACGTTTGCTCAGATCGTGTTAGTGAAATTATTCTTGCAGGAATGGAATCCTTTATCCCACACTCCACTTTAAAATCTCGTCCTTTATATAAACCTTGGTTTTCCAATAAATATGGTAAGGCTGTTCAAAAGAAGAATGTTGGATATCGTAATTGGCTTGTTTCTAATTCTTCAGTTTCATTTTCTGCCTACACCAAAGCTCGCAAAAATTGTAAAGCAGTTATTAATCAGTCCAAACTAGAGTTTGAACAGCCTAAGAGCAGAAAACTTGCTTCTTGCCCTAATGATAGCCGAGCATTCTGGTCTCTTACCAAAGCTATTGGCCGTAACTTTTGCCAATCTCTGCTCCCACCACTGTCCAAACCAGATGGTTCTGTTGTCACTTCAGCCAAGGATAAAGCTGACCTGCTAGCATCCCATTTTTCTTCCAGCTCATGTATTAATGATCTTGGTAAAACACCTCCCACCATTCCCAACACACTCCATTCAATGCCTCCAGTGGTGTTCCGTCAAAAGGATGCCAGAAGGATTTTGACGAATCTTGATGCTAAGAAAACTCCAGATCCTGATGGTATTTCTCCACTTATTCTCAAAATCTGTGCTCCTGAACTTACTCCTATTCTTTGCCGCCTTTTTTCACTTTCTTATTCCAAAGGTTGTTTTCCTTCTGCTTGGAAATTTGCTCATATTCAGCCAGTTCCTAAAAAGGGTGACAAATCCCTCCCATCCAATTATCGTCCCATTGCAATTACTTCTACTGTTTCTAAATTAATGGAGAAATCAATTAACCTCCAACTCTTAAACTACCTAGAAACCTTTCGTCTGATCAACGATCGCCAGTATGGATTCCGTCAGTGTCGATCTACTTGTGATATTCTGGCTTATGTTACCCATTTATGGACTAATTCAATGGAAATGTTCCGTGAAACACAAGTAGTTGCTCTTGACATCTGAAAGGCTTTTGATCGTGTTTGGCATAAAGGTCTTCTAAACAAGCTTCCATCTTATGGTTTGCCAACTGTTTTTAGTAATTGGTTATCCAGTTTTCTCTCTGATCGCTCACTGAGGGTGATGATAGATGGCTCTCTGTCTTCTAACTTCTCCACTAATGCCGGTGTCCCCCAAGGTTCAGTTCTTTCCTCCACTCTTTTCCTCTTGTATATCCGTGACGTTCTTCCATTTACTGGAAATCCTATCCATTGTTTTGCTGATGATAGCACATTGCATTCAACTTTCCATTTTGAGAAACCTTGTCCTGCTCAATTAGCTTCAACTTCTTTAAAATCTGCTACCAATTCCTTAAATGCCGATCTTCAGGTAATTCTCCAGTTGGGTAAAGACAACTTAGTTGATTTCAACCCTTCTAAAACTCAGTCTTGTCTTATATCTCGCAAAAAGGATTCTTCTGCTCCTATGCTTATCTTTAGTGATACTTCGATTTCTAGCCAAAATTATATATCTCTTTTGGGGATTACCCTGACTTCTAATATCTCTTGGCACAAGCACATTACAAATATTGCTTCCTCTGCATCTAAAAAACTTTGTTTTCTGTTTCGCTCTTGGCGTTACTTTTCTTCCAAACAGCTGCTCACTCTGTATAAATCGCATATCCGCCCTGCCATGGAATATTGTTTCCACATCTTGGGTGGTGCCCCTAAAACCTCTCTCAGGCTTCTTGATTCCATTCAGAAGAGGGCAGTTAGGTTAATTAATGATTCATCTCTAACAGAGTCTCGCTTTCTCATAGACGTACTGTTTCTGCTGCATGTCTCTTTTACAGATACTTCCATGGGCACTGTTCTTCTGAATTGGCTTCTATAATTCCCGCTCTCTCTTTCAAATCAGTCCGAACACGTGCCGCCACCAGCCAGCATCCATTTACTGTCCAACTTGAAACCCACAGAACCAACTTTTCATCTTCTTCATTTATTCATTCAACTGCCGTTTTCTGGAACAACCTTCCTTCATACGTATTTCCTGAAAATTACAATCTACAGAAGTTCAAGTCCAGTGTCAACAAATATCTTCTTTCGTCTTCTCAACCTGCAACCCAAACACGGTACTAAGTACTATAGATTCTACTACCTCTCGTGTTTGGGGTTCACATAAAAAATAAATAAATAAATAATAGTTTTTGTGCTGGATCCATTACAAGATATCTCGTTTCCGTTTCGTTAGTAACACAGTCATGAGGAGGTTCGGCAGGCGATAATGACGTCAGCGATGGGGATATATCGTGGTCAATGGCTAGGATGCTGCCGTCTACTTTCCATGGTTTTTCAGTTTCATTCGCTCTTTCTGTTACAAAAATCACATATCCCCATCTTCCGTCGTTCTTTATTCAGTTTCCATAACACTATGTTGAAGCTGACTTCAAAAGTATTGAAGGTGCTGGTTGAAGTGGAGCAGAAGTGGGATTGGCCAACAGAACTTTTCTTCTAGTATATAAATCAGAACCAAATTGTTGTAGGATTTCGAGGTGTGAAACAGATTCTACTAGATGTTTTACATTGCCAGGTGAGAAGGTTGTTTATCCGGGCTTGTGGGGATTTCCGTAGATCAGTGTACAAAGGGCAGTGATAGAGCAGGTGATTCCAGTCCTCCAGTTGGAGACAAAAGCAAGAATCTATCACTATTCTGAACTGGAAGAGGTTGGAGTTAAAAGTGCCAAGTGCAGTTATGATAAATGTGGTGTTAAAGGTTTGGATAGAACCATAGGGAATGTTTCTTGTTGGCAGTAAAGGAGACATCTGGTATCAATTTATATGTAGTTCTGCCTTTAAAAGTTGTCTCCCAACGATATTGCCAAATTTTTATTAATTCTGACCAAATCCGGGCGTTTTCAGCTTTGGTGTCTGCAAGAATATCATTCTGTTCGTAGAATTCCATCGAGGTTTAATATTTTTGGAAGTAACCGAAGGCACGATGTAAAATATGCAAGTCCAGAGGTAGTACTCCAGCAATGACTTGCAGGGTATCAGTTGAGAGTGTCCTGCAGGCGTGGAGCATTGTATGAATCGTGGATCTTTGGGCTCCGGGTGGCAAGTGTTATAGCAATCAAGCGATCCTCTTCAGTGATTTCTAGAGCGTTTTTCTCAAGGCTACAGTTTTGTTCATATGTAAAAGTTTTTTTACATTCCCATTAAGTAATAGTAAACTTAGTATTACGAAGTAATACTAAGTATTGTAATACTTAGTATTGTAAGTTTCTGAAAGGAAACCACCTTTCTTTTTTCCTTTAAACTAACGTACTAACTTTTATACTGCTTGGTCACTCTAGCGGCACTGCTCCTGCCTCCCCGTGGAGGGGCCGGTAACCTGGGAGAATAAATTCACTCTCTTCCAAGGATGAAAGGAGCAAAGATGGATAACAATGTGTTTCCACATTTAGAATCATCGAGTTCAAGACCACCTACAAATGACAATGAAAATGACTTCTCTCAACTGAAGAGGTTGAAAACAAACCCTCAAGAGGAGATACCAACATTCCTCCTACTTCACTCTCACTCAGACCAGCCCCTGAGTAAACTATCCCATTCCTTGTGCAGAAATGCATTGAGTGTGCTGCAGATTCACCAAAATCATTTAGGCGACTGCAATCTGGGGATCTTCTAGTAGAGACCATGAAATCCCAGCATTCTGCAAAGTTGGCGGAAAACCAATATAAGCTACTCCCCATGCCACCCTAAACTGCTCAAAGGGAGTAATCTCCAAATGGGATTTATTTACGGTATTAGAGGAGGATATCGTCAAAGAGCTAGTTGAACACAGAGTCATCCAAGCAAGGACGATCATGGTATTATGCTCCAACTAGGAGCATAATCCTCACTTTTACGCACAACCGTCAAAGCAGGATGTCTCCATTGCTGTGTCCGTCCTTATATCCCAAAACCCATCAGGTGCTATAAGTGCCAAAAATACGGACACTTCCAAACTGCATGTCAAGGTGAGGCAATATGTCCTAATTGTGGATCAGAGGTACACAATCAATCTGAATGCACTGCTACCACTTCTCATTGCCCAAACTGTAAGGATAATCACCCGGCTTTCTCCAAAAGATGTGATTTATGGAAGCAAGAAAAAAAGAAAAAAAAAATCCAAAAATATAAAGTGGAGAACAAAGTCACATGTTTAGAGACGAGAAGACAATAAAAACAGAGCCAAAGCATACATATGCCACAGCTGCTTAACAATTTCAGTCCATAGCTATTCAAACATGATTTAGTTCCTCCAAATATATCCATCGCTAATTGGGCACGTTCCATACTCTCTACTTCCAAACAGTGTCCAATGCAATAGAAAACGGAAAATCCGGTAACACCCAATTACCATTCCAGCCGATGTTCCTCCAACATCAAAACCAAAAGTGACAGAAACCACAAAACAGCAACTATCGATTTCAACCGGAATTATTCTATTGATCATTTTGATCAATAGAATAATTCCGGTGACGAAATTTTTGAACTTCATGCAACCGATGAAATGGACACGAAGTGTCCTTTCTTTCCTAAGAAAGAAAAAGCAAAAATAGGTAGATACAAACAAGCTTCAACTGAAAATCAGTTAGAAACAAAAACAACTAACAAAACCGCTTGATGGACAGAATACTTCAATAGAATTGTAGTAGCTTTCGAAACACAAAAGATTATTTATATGATCTCATCGAACGCTACGATCCAGCAGGCATATCCCTTCAGGAAACTTATTTAAATTCACATGTGCGTCCTACCATTAAAAATTACACTATTTTCAGACGAGGCAGGAGTGACTCCAGCTTGTGGAGGGGTGGCGGTTCCTACTAGAAACAACTTTACATCCAAACATATTGCTCTTCAAACTTCTTTTGAAGTAGTGGCAGTGCTCGCTGTAATTAGGTCTACTCTTAGTGTGCTTACACGTAGAACGCAAATAGCCGCTTACCGGAAACCAGCAGCAACATAAAGCGGAAACTTCTCATAGGCTATGAACTCATAGAAAGTAGTTGACCAATGCAACTTCTGGTATGCGATGGGGGTAAAGTTTTGCACTGGTCAGCTGCTTTCTATTGTGTTCATAGCCAGTGAGAAGCTTTACCTGCAAGTCGCTACTGGTTCCAGGTAAGCGGTTACCTCCGCTCTACTTGTTAGCATCCATGCCATGGGTACTTACACGTACTGGTCAACTGCTTTCTATGTGTTCATACCGAGAAGTTGCACTGGTCAACTGTTTTCTATGTGTTCATAGTCAGTGAGCAGCTTCCGCTTTTATGTCGCTGCTGGTTTCCGTTTGGGCGTTCTACGTGTAAGCACCCTTACAATAGCATTTATATATATTCGTCCTAATTTCTCATTCTCTTCAGATGACCTAGAAAATCTAATAGACCAGATACCACAACCGTTCTGCTTGCTCGGAGACTTCAATGCACATGATCCTTTGTGGGGATCACCAACAATTGACAAGAAAGGTAAATCAATAGAATCACTTCTTGATGTTTGGCAACTTACCCTTCTGAACAATGGCAAGCCTACCTATATAACCCCAGGGGCTGACATCTGGTGAGTATGGGCTTGGCAAACCCAGAGTCCTGAGCTGGATATCATAATTCTTTTCTTTCTTGTTTGCTTTCTTGGTGATTTTCTTCTACTTCTCTCTCTCTCTCTCTCTTAGGGTAACGTGGGACTCTCTCTCTCTCTCTCTCTCTCTCTCTCTCTCTCTCTCTCTCTCTCTCTCTCTCTCTCTCTCTCTCTCTCTCTTAGGGTAACGTGGGATTTTTTTTTTTTTTTTTTTTTGCTGGTGCAGCATAAGCCCCTCAGGCTTCCTCGCACCATATGGCTAATAACAATAATAATTTTTCTACAGGATCCATGAGTGCAATAGATCTTTCAATCGGTTCTCCCTCCATATGTATACCAATACGAAGTGGTCTGTTCTTGAAATTCCAACGAGTAGGGATCATCTACCGATCCTCTGCAAGCTGCCAACCCTGGTAAACTTCCCTTCACTGCGTCGCTCCACTTGGAAATTCATAGGGCACACTAGAACAAATATACTTCTCATATCCAATTTAATTATGAAATAGTCCAATCACAGCCCATAGATAATATCACAGAACACGCAAGTAATCAAATATTGCAAGCTGCCACTTCTACAATACCAAAGATCTTTGCAGGGGAAGCGCAAACACAGTAATCGCTGGTGGAATCAAAATTATACACATGCTAAACAGGAAAAACATAAAGCATGAAGCTTGTTTCACAAATTACCCACAACTAGTAACTTAATTACCTTTAAAAGGCTGAAAGCCAGGTTCCACCAAATAAGACGAAAAGCAAAGAAAGATGCCTGGATTAGCTTTTCCTCTTGTACAAACAAGGACACGGACAGCAGAATCATTTTTCAGCAAATAGATATATTAGAGAAAGGTCAATGATTAGGAAGCCTCGGATTAAAGAAGACACTTTTAAACATATTGGAACAGAGAAGAACTGCGAAAGCCCAGTTCGAAAGAATACAAGGAAACGAAGAGTATCAAGAACTTAGCAAAGTCATCAAGCGCTGTTTAAGCTAGGACAAACAGGACAATCGAAAGTGTAAAGAAATCGAATATCACAACAAACGAAACAACACCAAAAAGATATATGATGTAATTAAGCTCTTAAGACAAAACTTCAGACCAAAACTTAATGTAATTAAGGACTCAAACGGGGAAATTTTAACGGAGGAGAATACAATCAAATGAAGGTGGAAAGAATACTGTGAGCAGCTCTTCCGAGCACCTGCTTGGCACTAATGATCTGCCACGCCCTTTTCAAGAGTGTGATTATGAACCAGTACCATTGAAGGAAGAAGTCGAAAAAGCCATCAGAGAACTAACGTGTGGAAAGTCACCTGGAATTGATGAAATCCCTGCGGAATTGATTAAAGCTACAGGTGTGAAGAGCGCCGAGTTTTTTTTAATAAAATGATTGTAAAAATTTGGGAAACGGGAAGGTGGCCATCAGATTGGAAGAAATCAATTTTAATCCCTTTACCAAAAAAAGGAGATCTGAAAATTTGCTCAAATTACAGGACTGTTAGCCTACTTTCTCACGCTAGCAAGATTCTTCTTAAAATCTTATTAAACAGAATCTCAAGAAAACTTGGAGAAGAAATGCCAGAAGAGCAAGCAGGTTTCAGAAGGGGCAAAGGAACTGATTATTGAAAAATGCAAAGAATTCAATGTTCCAGTCGTTTTGTGTTTTATAGATTATGCAAAAGCATTTGATTGTGTTCAACATGAGAAACTATGGGAAACGATGACTATTATGGGTTTCCCAATCCACATAATTCAGCTGATTAAGCTACGCCTCCGTAGCCGAGTGGTTAAGAGCGGGAGTGTAGTAGCACACGCTCCTTGAGTAGACCTGGGTTCAGGCCCCTGACTGCTAAATGCGGTCGATCTGCCAACCGGCACTGGACCAGCGTGGCAGATTATGGTCCATCTCCCTCAACATGAATTATTGAGGAGGCCTCCATTCTGCAGTTTTACCAGGAACAGGAAGGAACTGTGAGAATGAACATGGGAAACACGGACATTTTCACAATAGGTAACGGTGTCAGGCAGGGCTGTATTTTGTCACTTCACCTTTTTAATCTTTACGCCGAAGATATCATGCATGAAGCTTTGGAAGATTTAGAGACTGGCATCAAAATTGGAGGACTGAAGATAAACAACCTTCGTTATGCAAATGATACTGTGCTAATTTGTAATTCTAAGGATCATCTTAAAGAAACTCTGAGGAGAGTACGTGAAGCAAGTAAGAAAAAAGAATTGTTTCTGAATGTGTGTAAAAAAAAAAATTATGATGATTGGTGATAATCTCGGTTCCGGTAAAGTGAATGTTAATGGGCAAGATATCGAAGAAGTTCATGAATTTGATTATTTACGGTCAAGAATAAATAAAAATAGTGACTGCTCAAACGATGTAAAGAGACGACAGGCAATTGCTAAAACGTTGGTCGCTGATCTGATTAAATTATGGAGAGATCATAATCCTCCTCTAAAGACGAAACCGAGAATCATTGGTTCGTTAATTTTTCCAGTTGCCACTTATGGATGTGAAGGATGGAATCTGAAAAGAGTTGACAGGAAGAAAATTGAGGCATTTGAAATGTGCTGTTACAGGAGAATACTGCGTATTGCTTACTTGGATCGAAGAAGAAATGAGTGGGTATTGAATAAAATTGACAGGCCTAAAATTCTTCTTCACAGCATCAACAAAAGAAAACTCTTTTTTTTTTTGGTCATATATAAGATGGGAAAACTTTCTATTGAAGGATATAATGGAAGGAAAAACCGAGTTAAGGAGGTGCAGAGGAAGACATTCGACTAGGTGGAAGGATGGGATCAGTGAACTTCTGGGCATGACACTTTGCGATGCTGCTCGTATACCATACGATCGATGCAGTTGGAGGAATTTGTTGGTGTGCACAACAGCTCCTCAGGGAACTATGTGATTGGAAGAAGAAGAAGGAACAATTCCCCAGGAGCTCACATCTGGTTAGTATGGGCTTGGCAAACCCAGGGTTCTGAGCTGGATATCATCATTCTTCTCTTTCTTGGTGATTCCTCTCTCTCTCTCAGGGTAACTCTGGAATTTTTTTTTTTTTTTTTTTGGCAGGTGCAGCATAAGCCCCAGTCTTCCTTCAACCATATGGCTAATAATAATAATAATAATAAATTCAATCAATTAGCGATTTAACATTTCAGCTGTAATGTGTTGATTAACAATTTCAGGAATATATACACTGGTGTACAAAATTTAAGGACTAACACTATTTCTGAAGGTTACAACCACAAAATCAAACGAAACAGCCTGTAGCGATTTGCATAACTGTGACCATTCAGTTGAAAGCTGATGCACATGCAAAAATTTGAATCGTGATGAGAGGGCTCACATAAACAGATAAAGAGTGAGCACGATTGTTACAGACGTTCGATTGGTTTGATACAGTGCTACAGACAACGAAATGGCTAGTAGACGACATTTGGATGATATTACCTGGAGTCGAATAATTGGGAAGCTCGAGGAAGGTCGAAGTTCGAGGAGTGCGGCTGCAGAGTTCAGTTTCGCCCATAGCATCGTCTCACGTGCGTGGTCTTCCTTAACAATGACAGGTACAGCTGTTTGAAAGACCAGTGGTGGTCATCCACGAAAAACAATGCCCAATGATGACCGCTATATATTCCTACAGGCCAAGAGGGACCGACACCAGACAGCGGGATCCATTACAAACCAGCTGCACAGGACGCAAGATATCGCCGTTTACTGTGGCCAGGCGACTCCACAAAGGTGGATTGTTTGCACGACGGCCAGTACGCTGTGTCCCTTTAACACCTGCCCATCGGAGACACCGTTTACAGTGGTGCATCGAACACAAGGACTGGACAGCAGCGCAATGGGGTAAGGTACTCTTTACTGATGGGAGTAGATTCAGGTTCAGCAGCCATTCTGGATGTCAGCTAATCTGGCGAGAGGTTGGCATATGGTATCATCACTGAAAGGGGCCGACCGGGCTAGCCGAGTGGGTAAAGTACCTGCCCGGCAACCCAAAGGTCGCGGGTTCGATTCTCGCCCCGGGCTTGGATCACTGTACTGCAAAAACCTTTGGAGGTGCAATATGGCCACAGAAGCCGATGCGCCAACAACTACCAAATCAAAAAAAAAATCACTGAAAGGGATCGATATGGCGGTCGAGGTGTTCTCGTCTGGGCAAGCGTTATCTTAGATGGATGGATGTACACAACTCCAGATACTGAAAGGCGGTACTGTAACCGGTGCATGCTACTAAACTGAGGTAATACTTCACCATGTGCATCTGTTCCGAGGTGCCATTGGCTCCGAGTTCGTGTTTATGGATGTAACGCTACCTCCCATCGCACTGCAGCTGTTGATATGCTTTTGGAAAGTGAGAATATTGTTCGTATGGACTAGCCTGCCCATTCCTTTGATCTAAATCCCATCGAACATATATGGGTCGCTCTGGAGAGACGCCTAGCGGCACGTTCACATCCACCAAAAAATGTTCACCAGCTGAAGATGGCACTGACAGACGAATGGACTGTTAGCATTAGCAAATGCCCATGATGCATGGGCATTACAAATTTACAAACGCCCCTGACCTTTCCACATCCTCTGTATTTGGTGGTGACGGGCTCGAACCCCAGTCTAATCAAGAAGCGTGTGCTATGCACTGCTGCTCCTTCCCACCTGGCTATGGAGGTGCCTATGCATCCTTACATCTGAGTAAATACTGCATAGCATCATAGATCTATTTACTGTCCAGAATGTAACTTTGAAGGGATCAGACAGGTGACCAATGAGGTGATCACAATATCACGTGACATCAAAAAGAAGGAAAAGGAACGCTAAAGGACAACTAACGAGAAATTTACTTATGGGTACAGCAGAGTACAGTGGGAAATTTACTTATGGGCACAGTGTTAAGGAGTATGGTTAAATATATAAATTTCCTGCTTTTTTTTTTTTTTTTTTTTGTAAATCCTTTGTTTTACAGAGCTGTTTGTTGTCTGAGTCTGAAGGGGTACCCATAAGTAAATTTCTCACTGACTGCTGATTGCTGCCTTAATACCAGAGAGCCATCCCATAATTGATGGCTATAGAGAATGTACCCATAAATAAATTTCTCGTAAGAGATGGCCATAGAGCCGACAGTGCAGGCGAGGAGCAGAGGAGAGAAAGCAATTGTCCTTTCCTCTGCTTCCATAATTCCAGACTTCATTGTCCCGCTTTGAAGAACAAGTAACAATTATGCTGGTTATTCGGGATCACAATGTCACGTGACATTGTGATCCCGAAGTGGGCTTAGAAGAGGCGAACTCCCGTTCGCCTCTTCTATACCCACCAATGAAATGAACAAAAACTTACCACTCAGCTACAGCGGCAGCCCCACTAATCCCAGTCAAACAGGGTGATGGGATGACACATAAGGAGGGTGGTGTAACTGCATACAATCAGACTTCCGCACTGACAAAGAACCCAACGCGGAATCAAAAAGAAACCTATGAAAAATCAAATGATGAAAGTAACGTTGTAAGTGAAAATCCCCTAGCTCTCTCTCCCTACAGCAGGACGAACATGCACACCTCACCAACTCGACACACCAAATCAAGTCTTGGATAGATTCATGATGATGCCTACCATTCATCCCGATTCTGTTATTAAAAACTATCAGGAAACTCCGACAGAAACTCAACGTCATACTGACCTTGGCCCTCATACTGGGCTGAGGTTGTCGCTGGGCCATCCCCTCACATATCCAGAGGAAACGCAACGAAGGAAAATCGCAAAACCCAAGAGGCAAGGACAGTACCGCAGACACAAAGAAACAAGAGATCGAGACGATCACATATAACTGGGACGGCCCGAACTACTTGGCTCCAGACTAGTGGCAACGCAGCACATGTCGACCACAACAACCCACTAGCAAAAGCCTATTCATTTTACGATTGGCTCCACACACAACCTCTGAGCAATTAAAAATGGCATAATATATAATTTTAACATATCTGTTGGTGTATAACAACTACCCACAAAATGGTCTTCCTATTCATCTTTCAGATTAGACTGCAACAGAACCCAATACAAAATCTTGTGTCAGCCATCCACTTGACCTCGAGGGCTCCTCATCAGGCCCTACTTTCAATCCTCACCTCCCGCCAGACTTCAGATGCACAGCCAAACATGCCACGGTCACATTCAGGGTCTTAGTCAGCCCTACTAGCTGACTCAGTACCGAAATCATAGATGGAAGCCAATACACAATTTCTGTTAGCATATTTCAAAGAAACCTCCAGAACAGACAGAAAATGACACATAGAGGGTACTAAGGAAGATCCCCAAACATAATAGCCTGTCAATATTCTATCAGAATGCCCATAACAAGCTTGAAACTGTATTAGAGCTTTTATTGTCACACAATTTTGACTCTGCATAACAGAAACCTTGCTTGGAATGAAGAGGATTTTCCATATGCATTGTCGGCTGGCTATAACGTGATTCTCTGCTCCCAACAGGACAAAAGGGAAGGTGGTAGGCCTCTTCTATAAAACACCACACGTACCTTTACAAAAGCCATTCCACTAAATTCGAAGGGCTAATTGCGTCATGCCAATTTAAATCTGCTCACACTGATATTGCAGATATATACCCCCCCCCCCCAGACACAATGCTGAAACCATAGATGAGATGACTAATTGGCTCATTCATGGGCTTCATCACTCGGTAAGGCATGTTATCGGTGGAGACTTCAACTTTTCCCCTCAACTTCTTCATCTTCAGTCCAGAATGCTAAATAACATTTACCCATTAGGAATCCATTTAATTAATAATCTCCCGACCAGGAATGACCACCATCTTGATTTTGTGATGTCATCAAGAAACTGTGAACTTGATTCTACAGCAGAAACAGCCTTTCAATCTGATCACATGCCTATTTTAATTAACTTACATTTTCCGACTCAAAACTACAACGTCTCGACTCGGGTACAACTGAAGTAATAACGAGCCCAAAATTACTCAACATTAATAAATGTCTAGAAGCAGCCACTGAAATTCCTTGGCATGCACTTCAGCAATGTGATAATCAACTTGCCTTAGATCTCTTAACTCGCTGGCTCGTAACAATTTCTAATTATGTAGCCTCAAAGAAAATGAGGATCTCTGAACGTAGGACAGGAAATTTACTTATGGGTACAGTGGAGCCTGGTGTTACTGAGTACAGTTAAAAAAATAAATGTCCTGCTTGCTTTTTTTTTGTAAATCCTCTGTTTTACTGAGCCATTTGCTGTTCAGTCTGGAGACGGTACCCATAAGTAAAGTTCTTGCTAAGTGAGTTCTGACTGTTGCCGTAATACCGGACTACACTGTCCCTTTAAGTTACAGCCGTAGAGAGAGAGAGTGTGAGAGTGTGCACCCTTCTTCTTCATCCTTCTAGGTCTTCCTTTCGTTTTCCTTCTAGGGGGGGGGTGTCCATTTTATTGCTTTTTAGGTAGTGTCTCTTCCTCCCATTCTAATAACATGTCCATACCATTATAATCTTTTTTGTTCTATTTTGTGTGTACTCATAAATAAATTTCTCATAAGAGACAGCCGTAGAGCCAAAAGTGCAGGCAAGGAGCAGAACGGGAAAGCAGTTGTCTCCCATGAAACATACAAGTGAAGAGAAGAGGGATGAGAGGCAGTGAGTATAGTTTATGGCATTGACCGGTCACTTTCGAGAAATTTACTTATGAGTACACCCTTCAGATTGTATAGCAAATGGCTCCGTAATATATAGGATTTACAAAAAAATTAGGACATTTATTTATTAATCAGCTCTATGGGAAATTTACTAATGGGTACAGCGGAGTCTGGTCGTATGGAGTACGGGTTTTGGCATGTGTATATGTATATTGTATATGTATATATAATCCTGTCGGCAGTGGCATCCAGGCTTACGCCTATCTCCATCTGTATTCGAAAACAAAACTTTTCGCGTATAAATGGCCAGAATGTGTAAAGAATATGTGTGTGTGTGTAAATTGTAGTGTAATATATAATAGGCAGGCAACTCTGACACCAGGGAACAACCACCACATGGGCAGATGCCTCCCAGTGCCCATCCCTGGCACAAGGAGCCGGGCCCGGCTCCACTATCAATGTCTGTGCATTAAAAACATCAAAAATCCGGCACACTACCAGTGAAGTGTAAGACTGGTAGGTGCCAGCAAATCCAGCTGTCAGGCTGCCCACACCTGAGAGCACACAGAAAAAAAAAAAAAAAAAAAAACTCCTCAGGACTGCTGCAACAAAATTCCTCACTGACAATTCTGTCAGTGCTCACAGGGAGAAAAAAAAAAAAAAAAAAAGCTCGCAGACAGTTCCAGTGAGGGGGAAAAAATAATAAATAAAAAAAAAAAATTGTTTGCAATAAAACTAGCTCTAGATAAAATGAACAACCACCATATTAAGCAATCTCTGATAGTGATCTGATGAAATCGCTGCCATTCAATCTACATGTTCCCTCTCACATCCCATTCTTAAAGAGATCCAATCTATATTATTTCACCAAATAGCCAACCACCAGAAAGTTACCTTCTGCTGGATTGCTGGTCATGTCAACATCCCAGGTAATGAACGTACAGATAATGCTGCTAAACATCCTGACACTGCATTTTCCTCTCAACTGAAAGTGCCTTACACTGACTATAAATCCATTACAGCATGTAAGAAACAATGGTCCCAACTCTGGCAAACTCAAATCAATAATAAGTTACTGCAGATAAAAAAAGGGCCATAGCTGTTGGCATCTAGTTTCAGGAGAAGTAGATGAAGAAGAAGAAGAAGAAGTAATTCTGACAAGCCTCCGCATTGATTATTCCCATCCGACTCTTCTGTTTTTGCTTATAGGAGAGAATCCTCTTCAGTGTTTCTTTTGCTAGTTGCAGCTAACAATAAAACATATTCTCGTGGAATATCTCCAACATTCCAACTATCTAAAAATCCAGCTTTAGCACATTTCTTGGAAATTATGCAAATTTCCAAGAACTATTTATCTATTTAAAATGCATAAATTTGTATAATAGTCTCTGATTATATTAACATGTGAAATTAGTGATAAATAAATCACAAACAGGCACAATTTGGTTCAAGAGGCCCTTGAGGCAAAAAAAAACAAATACAACAACCAACCTGTGTGATTGTAAATTTAGAGCTACCTATTTACCATAATTAAAATTTAGAATTCCCTAACCATTCACTCAATAATACCTTTGTATTGTTTGAATAAGATTCAAACAATATAAAGGTGACTAGGACTATAAAGCTACTTATAGTATATGATTTAATGTCAATATGATTTAATATGACAATTAAGTCAATAAAATGGCAATTTTTAATGTTTTATTTTAAAACAATTTTGAAGAACTTATCCATTTCTTGCATCTGAAAATTCTTTGATTGGCACAAGGATACTCTTGTCAAGTTTTTTTTTTTTTTTTTTTTTTATAATTTCTTAATAGTTTCATTTTATAATTCTCTTAGCATTTCTTCAATGGCTTAAATCTATGTCTGTTATATAACAAATTTTATTATTTAGTGTTTTACTATATTATATCTCTAATGTTATATTTATATTTAGTGTTTTAATTTAGATTTTATTTACAGTGTTCTGTAGTTGGTCTTTATTTATTGCATTTTTCTGTCCCATATGTTTTATGTGGAGTTTAATCCCCAATTTTTGTGATAATAAATAAATAAAAACATTCACCTCTAAATTTCGTTTCATTTTCCTTTTCTTCATATTCATTTCAGTAATATTGCTTTTCTCCATTTTTCTTTTTCCTTTTATCCATTGCCTTTTCTTCATTTTTATTTCAGTAACAGTGACCTCCTATAATACGGAAAGATACGTTTTAACTAATTAAAAGTTATTCATTCATTATTTTATTTTATTTTTTTAACGTAGCTGCCAGAAATGTCAGGTTTATTTATGCAACCTCTTGCAACCATACTTCAGTGCAAAGAAAAATTTAAAAAATAATAATAAAATAAAGATGGTTCTGCCATTGTTTTATAAAAAAAGAAAAAAGAGGAATAGGAAAAATGCACTTGTTGGCATTCTGCTCCACTTATATATTAATTCACAGGGCCTTCTTGCCCTGTGCATTCTCAAAACTTCTATAAGATTTTCTGTTTGTGATTATGATTACAGTATATAACCCTGGGGGCTCACATCTGGTGAATATGGGCTTGGCACACCCAGGGTCCTGAGCTGGATACCATCATTCTTCTCTTTCTTGGTGATTTCCTTCTACTTTTGTCTCTCTCTCTCTCTCTCTCTCTCTCTCTCTCTCTCTCTCTCTCTCTCTCTCTCTCTGTCTCTCTCTCTTAGGGTAACTTGGGAATTTTTTTTTTTGGCTGGTGCAGCATAAGCCTCAGGCTTCCTTTCACCATATAGCTAATAATAATAATAATAAGGAGATGCTCTGAGCCCACTGTGGTTCTGTCTAGCACTCAACCTGCTATCCACCATGCTTAATGGCAGCAAGTATGGATATAACCTCAAAGAAGGAAGACAGAACCTGTACACCCTCACCCACCTGATGTACATGGATGACATCAAGCTCTACGCAGAAAATGAGAAGCAACTCAAGCAACTACTCCGGATCACCGAAGAATTCAGCAAGGACATCAGGATGGAATTTGGTCTAGACAAATGCAAGACCCACACACTGCACCAGGGAAAATTAGTTGGCCGAAACTACCAGCTGCTGACGGGTAAAGAGATCGAAGCTATGACAGAAGGAGAGACCTACCTAGGGATGATGCAGGCTCAGCAGTTAGAGCACAAGGAAATCAAGAAGTGCCTGATCGAAAAATATCATCAGAGACTCAGAGCCTGCTGAAAGCAAAATTGAACGGAGGGAACACAGTTAAAGCCATAAACACCTATGCAGCTCCAGTACTAACTTACACTTTCGGGGTCAGATTGGAATAACACCGAGCTAGAAGATATCATGTGAAAGACAAGGACAATGATGACCAAGAGCTGCCAACACCACCCGAAGTCAGCAGTGGGGAGACTAACAATAGCTCGCAAAGAGGAAGGTAGTGGCCTGATAGACTTGATAGAGCAACAGAAAACAGCGATAGTTAATCTGAAGGATTACTTCGAGAACAACGCAGCACCACTCCACCAGGCCATAAGGAAGATAGATAAGTGGTATACCCCCACTCAACCTAAGCGAGGAACCCCTCCCGCCAAGACAGCTCAAGAAACGAACTTAGAAAGATGGACAAAGAAGACACTCCATGGCAGACACTACAGTGACCAACATCAAGATTACATTGATACCATTGCTTCCAATGCATGGCTCACAAGCGGGACGCTCTTCCCTGAGACCGAAGGATTCATGTTGGCCATCCAAGACCAGGTAATATAATACATCAGAAGATAGCGAGGAAATACCAGTTGACCAAAGAAAGTGTACCATACTACAAGTATGAACCCTAGGCAGTACTAGAGACCCGAATCCACAAGCCGTACTGGGACCACGCAATAATAACGGATAAGACCATCCCACACAACAGACCGGACATAATCCTTGTGGACAAAATGGAAAAGACTACCTACCTGATTGACATAGCGGTGCCCAAAACTAGCAATGTCCAGAAAACCCATGAGGAAAAAATTAGGAAGTACACGAACCTGAGACATGAGGTCAAGGAGATGTGGCATATGCAAGAAGTATCGATCATCGTGTCAACGACTAGCATGGTTCCAAAGACTCTACATAGCAGCCTAGCAGCAATAGGTCTCCCAGAGAACACCTACAAGGAACTCCAGAAAGTCACAATCCTGAACACCTGTAGGATAGTCAGAGATTTCCTTGACCAACAGTAACACCAGAAATTACAACCACTCTGTGTACTTGGTAGTAGTACCCGTCATGGAGTGGAATCCCCCAATTAGGGAGAAATAATAATATACGAGCAACAATAATATTATTAATATAATAATAATAATGGGGGTTAAAAATCAGGAAGTACACAAACCTAAGACAGGAGATCAAAGAGATGTGTCATATTCAACAAGTAAAGACCATCCCAATCATCATGTCAACCACAGATATGGTTCCAAAGACTCTACATAACAATCTAGCAGCAATAGATCTCCCAGCAAACACCTACAAGGAATTCCAGAAAGTCGCAATCCTGAACATCTGTAGGATTGTCAGAGAGTTCCTCGCTCAACAGTAACATCAGACATAACAACAACCACCCTGTGTACTTGGTAGCAATACTCGTCACGAGGTGGAACCCCCAATCAGGGAGAAATAATATAAGAGCAGCAATAATAATAATATCAGATACATCATTCATTAACTTTGTAGTAATAAAAGATGCGCCTTAATGTGCCTTAACAATTCTGCTAAGGACACGAAATTAGCCAAAGCTCGAAAGGAGCATAACCAACAACTGTTTGTATTGCAGTGTTCTCATCTTAGCATTTCTTCAATGGCTTAAATCTTTGCTGAAGAGTATCTGGTTATTTATTTTTCTTATAGTGGAATGGAGCTGTTATGAAGATTTTAAACCTCTAGCAGGTTCTCAAGAAATTTCTGACATCCAGAAACTTGAAGTTACTATCCCTGATCTCACCCAAGGCACCACTTACTTTGTTCGAGTAGCTGCGGGAAATTCCACAGGTTACAGCACGTACTGTTGTGCAGCTCCACTTTCAGCAACCCCATCAAGTAAGTACATTTTAAATTAAATGTACAGTTTTTAGTTAATTTTCTGTTTATGCCCTGGTTTATACATAAGGTCAGTGGAATTTACATACATATCTAGAGATCTGAAAAGCTTTGTTTTTATTTTTTAGATTTTGCTTTCTGATTTGCATAAATTTCTTAATTATCGGATGAACTGGATCTTATATTGTTTTATGTGAATTCCATTTCAACAGCATCAGTTAAGAAATGTGTCTTTTCAAAGATGCATTTTTAATGGTTCTGAATCTTCAAAACCATTTTGAGGATGTCAATTTTGATTAATTTTATTCACATTGCTGCCATCATCTTGCATTCTTCCAGAATATTTCTGTCTTGGAATGAGATATCCCACTAGGGTTGCTAACTGTCTGTAAATTTACAATATTTGAAGATTAAATGCACAAGGCATAATATCATATGGGTTTAAATTATAATATTGGTGTAGATACACCATAAATTAAACTATGTACGTAGTGTTAAATCATTTTTAACTATATCGCATATTGTGGCTACCTTTCACACACTACTTACATTGTTTAATTTATGGGTAAACTATGGTGTATATACACCTGTATTAGTGCCTCCATAGCCAGATGAGCAGGAGCGGCAGTGCGTAGCACATGCTTCTTGATTAGACAGTGATTCGAGCCCGTGACCACCAAATATGGAGGATGCGGACAGGTCAGGGAATGACCACCGCATATCCCCGGAGCAATATGGCCTTAGTTGCTAATGCTGCTAAAAACCAAATAACATAACACCTGTATTATATAGTTAATTTAAACCCATATCATATTATGCCTTGTGCATTCAATCTACAAATATTGTATCATTCTGTACACCATTTGGCATCTCTCCTATTGTGGAACCACTTTGAAAATGTGATGGCATGTTTGCATTATTTAGGTACCTGCCCACCCACCCACTGATGATAAGCCAACAGCTTTGAAGTGGTGACGTCTGGGTGTCTTCTCTACTATAGAAGCATTACTTATTCGAAGTAGTGCAATACCTGATATCTTGTTGAAGGTAGAGATACAATTAAAAACAATATGAGATACAATTAAAAATTATGCCTTTCACACTACATACGTAGTTTAATTTATGGGTAAACTATGGTGTATCTACTCTGATATTATATGCTGTAAATTTACGTACAGTATGTAAAAAGATCTAATATTTGAAGGAGAATTCTAATTAATTGGAAGAGGGGATCTATGTGATTGTTCATCATTTTGAGATAATTAATTAATTGAGACTACATTTTATATCATGTGGTAGATTTAAGTAATTTTTTATTGAACTACTACAATTTGAATGTTTGAAACACCTCAGTGCCAAACACTCAAAACAATTCTGGCTTCTAGTACAGAATTCTATCTTCATTATTCAATGTTCATTGCATCTATATGCTAGGAATGATTGCAAACTTCTCTATTGTAAACATCACTATTCTGGTTATTTTGAGAGATATAATCTCCTGCACTAAGAAACACATGGAGACATAGCTAATTTAATTTTTTTTTATAATGCTTTATGCAATCCCCTAATTTACAAGGCACCTTATCGGCAGTGCATTTCCATGCTCCTTTCAAAGACGCCTGACAACACACATTATTTAAAATCAATTCTGAAAAAAAAAAAAGAGTGTGACAGATTTCGCCCTTTATCAAAAGTGCTTAAACTGATTAATGATTTTAAGTTGGATCCATTCATAATTTAACAATGGATTTAATTAGAGATTATTAAAAGGCAACAAGTCAATGATTTTATGAAGTTCCTCTTTTTTAATCATTTCTGCAGAGTTTCACTTTATTACTCTGTTAATCGAAATGTCTGTTATATAAGAAATTTTATATAGTATGAATCAGAGCTGTAATACTCAATATGTTCTACGTTGATAATAATATTAGTAAATTAATAAGAGGAGTTTACCTCAATATAGTACGTGGAACACTTCCGTATGATACCCTCCAGAAATTAAAACGGAAAAAACGAAAAAATCGACAACTTACCGGTACATTAAAGTAAAATATAAATAATTAAATAATCAATTTAACACAATTCAAAAACAATTAAAATTCAAATTAACGCAATTAAAAGAATCTAACGAAAATATTCAAAACGATTTTCCTTCCTGAAGCTGACAATGCTTTTCGACCGCCTGTCGTGATCACAGGAATGAAAATTACCGAATCAGGCTAAACCTGCAACTTAAATAGTGATTATATGTCTTCGCGCATGCGCGTAAAGGTCCACGCATCGGAGATCAAATATGGCCGCCGAACATTAACAGAATTCTCGTGTAATTTAATTTCAACGGTTTCTGCAATTAATAGTCGCGTATAATTACGTTGAACGTTAAGTATTTTGGCCTCGTTAAATAAAAAAGTATGTTTTTCGTTAATGGCATGAAAGGCTAATTCTGACGCTGCTGAACGAGAAGCACGAACTGAGGCTTCGTGTTGATTTACACGAATATTAAGAGAAAACCGCGTCGAACCCTGGTAAGACGAGTCGCAATCACCGCAAGAAATGTTGTATACTAGATCATTAATTTGTGTTGCGAACTCGGAAAGAACCGAGCGATTGTTCAGTATAGTGTGTAACTTCCGTATAGGCCTAGTTATAATTTTAAATTCGGTATCTTTAAAGAATCTGTTAAGTTGTTTGTGCCACTGTTCAACATATGGGACAGAAATAAAGTATTTTTTTATATTACTATTGTTGATTGGTGTAGTATTTTTTATCCTATCCTTAGCTTGTACCCTAATTCGATTTATTGTGTTAATGGGATAACCCCTGTTCAAGAATCTGCTAGTTAATATTTGTATTTCTGAATCCAAAGCAGAATCCGTCGTTGAATATTTATAGGCATTTAGAAATTGATTAAAGATAATCGATCTTTTGTAGGTGAACGGGTGGTAGCTATTATAATGAAGAAGCATACCGGTGTTTGTGGGTTTTCGATAGATGCTAAATTGTATTTTGTTCGAGTAACGGGTAAGCGTGAAATTTAGAAAGTTTAATGACTTAGTATCCGTATCTTCCCTTTCCAATGTAAATTTGAGTCTAGAATGAATATTATTAAACGAATGTAAAATGTCTTGGATAGTACTACTATCAGTAATAACTAGAACATCGTCTAAATACCTCCCATAGTATGTGATACGGGGACGAAAAGGTGTCAAATGTATCTGCTCAATCGTTGAGAGATAGATCTCTGACATTAAGCCACTCAGGCTCAAACCCATTGGTAATCCAAAAATTTGTTTGTACACCTTGTCTCGAAAGGTGATGTAGTTAGCCTCAGCTAATAGTTTAATTAAGTGAAAAATTTCCTTAATGGGCAGCTTCGTATAATTAATCGGTGTCGAGATTTTATTTAACATATCCCAAATAATATCTAATGTGTATTCAACGTTTACATTCGTATATAATGAGGTAACATCTAATGAGAATAAATTGTCATTGTCGCCGAGTCTACAGTCTTTAAGATTATTAAATAATGTATCGTAATTCTTAATTCCAAATTGTATAACCTGTCTAAAAGGTTTTATAATATTATATACATGTGTGGCTAAGGCTGAAAATGCCGAGTTCTTGTAGGAAACAGTAGGTCGAATCGGAAATCCAGGCTTGTGTAATTTTACCTGACCAAAAAGTGCAGGAATATTGTATGTTCTGGACTTCAATTCCTTCAACTGAACCATAGTAATGTAGTCGTTTTTACGATATGTGGTTAACGTTTTATTGTATTGATTTACCAAATTGGTAAACAGTGCCGGGTCCACTTCACGATAAGTGGAGGTATCAGACACAACTGAATCTAACTTATTAATATAATCATGTTTATCTAGTATTACCACTGTATCTCCTTTATCTGCCCTCTGTATAATAATGTCCTTATTTTCTCGAAGTTCTCGTAAAGCTGAACTGTCATGTGTATTCAATTTAGGAAGTCGCGTTTCTTTTATGTTATTTACTACTTGGTTAACTTGTTGAATAAATACATCTTTTTGTGGAACACTACGAAGTCCAAATTCAATATCAATTACGCATTGTTTTTTTGGCAGCTTTCGAGGTGGTAAATTATAATTTAATTCTTTGGATAAAAGTGAAATCTGGTCCTGCGATAGTGTACACGAGGAAAGATTTGTAACCTGTTGATATGTTGGTTCGTTGGATACTGGGTGAGGGGGTGTTCGTGAACTAGCCGACATATTCTGTGGTAGTGCGTTATGTGTCTGTGGGGGGGATGTCACCCAACTCGTGTGAACTTGGTCGCAAGCTCGCGACAATGTGTTAGAATTCGCATGAACGTGTCTTGAACTATTCGATAATGTTTGCAACTTATTAACGTGTCTGTTTTTTATTTCTGAGGCTTGTGCTTCCCGTCGCAAATCTATGGAGGTCTTCAATACAGACCAATCGTTCGGATGTAGATAATTTTTTAATTTATCGCGAAGCTTCCTAACCTGGGAAAGGTATTTTTATTTATCCGAATATCGAGATTTTAAGGCAAGCTTAACAATATTACGCGATGTCGCCAGTGATAGTTGTTTTATGCCTGAAATTTTTTGATTTAAATTCACCCTGGCAAACTTCGGAACGATGTTGTTTTGAAGGCAATATTTTAGGAAAGAAATATGGTAATTTTGGGCCGAGTACCTTAGTGTAGATTTAATGTAATTTTGTACCAAGCCATTCAAAAAATCTCCCATAATTGTGTGTATCGATTGTATACTACTGGAGAGACAGGAAGTGAATGAAATAGTCAATAAGAGTTTGAAAATTAATTAGATAGTATGAACAATAGTAATCAACAATATTAACAATAGTAATCAATAGTTGAACAATAGTAATCAACAATAGTAATCAACAACAATAGAATCAACAATAGTAATATCAAAAAATACTTTATTTCTGTCCCATATGTTGAACAGTGGCACAAACAACTTAACAGATTCTTTAAAGATACCGAATTTAAAATTATAGCTAGGCCTATACGGAAGTTACACACTATACTGAACAATCGCTCGGTTCTTTCCGAGTTCGCAACACAAATTAATGATCTAGTATACAACATTTCTTGCGGTGATTGCGACTCGTCTTACCAGGGTTCGACGCGGTTTTCTCTTAATATTCGTGTAAATCAACACGAAGCCTCAGTTCGTGCTTCTCGTTCAGCAGCGTCAGAATTAGCCTTTCATGCCATTAACGAAAAACATACTTTTTTATTTAACGAGGCCAAAATACTTAACGTTCAACGTAATTATACGCGACTATTAATTGCAGAAACCGTTGAAATTAAATTACACGAGAATTCTGTTAATGTTCGGCGGCCATATTTGATCTCCGATGCGTGGACCTTTACGCGCATGCGCGAAGACATATAATCACTATTTAAGTTGCAGGTTTAGCCTGATTCGGTAATTTTCATTCCTGTGATCACGACAGGCGGTCGAAAAGCATTGTCAGCTTCAGGAAGGAAAATCGTTTTGAATATTTTCGTTAGATTCTTTTAATTGCGTTAATTTGAATTTTAATTGTTTTTGAATTGTGTTAAATTGATTATTTAATTATTTATATTTTACTTTAATTATTTACATTTTACTTTAATGTACCGGTAAGTTGTCGATTTTTTCGTTTTTTCCGTTTTAATTTCTGGAGGGTATCATACGGAAGTGTTCCACGTACTATATTGAGGTAAACTCCTCTTATTAATTTACTAATAAGAAATTTTATTATTTAGAGTTTCACTATTTTATATCTCCTGATTTTGCTTTCGCCTTTATATTGAGCTTTATAATGTAAATTTTATTTACAGTGTTCTGCATTTACTGACTTTATGTATTATCTTTTTCTGTCTCGTACATCTTATATAAGCTTTAATCCCATTTAGTATGATAATGAATAAAATATGTGAATGATATAAACAATATTTAATATTCTTTTATGTAGTATAATTAATAATAGAAGTGTTTTTATTAGGTCTGTAAATTATAAATTTATAATAATTTTATAACCTAAATTTATAACACTATTTTTGTAGTGTAGTACATACTATATTGTGTAACTTAGGTATAGTGTAGTGTTATTATTGTACTTTAATTGTTGACTCCTGGCTTTCTTGGCTATGAAGGGCTTGTACATAGTACTATTCATTTCTGTTGTTGTATAATAAAGAGTATATTTCTTTTTTTAATTTACTTACTCTTATCTATATACAGGGTGTTTCAAAAATGATAGTCAATAATTTAAAGGTGAAAAGTACAAACTAAAATAAGCAAAAAAAGTCCCAGTGAACATTGGGCTGCAAATGAACCATTTTCGAAATAATGCACATTTTCTGTTAAGATCCGCCACTGACTATGTCAGCACTAGTTTAGCAAAAAGCTGTGACTCCTTTTTAAGGGTGGTTTTATTAAACATAAGATAATAAATTTTTAATTTTTGGTTTCAACACCACAGGATGTTACAAAATGTGTTCAAAATGCTGTCCTTGCATCGTATACAGCTTTATAGTCTTCTCTGCATTGAGTTGCAAATCCTCTCAGGCATTCCTGGGTCATTTCTGATTTGCTGAAAGGCTCCTTCAACCCGACACTGCAATTCCTCAGCTGTGTTAATGTCAGAAGTGTACACTGAGCTTTTTACATGACCCCAGATACAAAAATCGATAGGATTTAAGTCTGGTGATCTGGGAGGCCACATTGTAGGCCCACCTCTACCTATCCACCATTGACCATACCTTATAGTTAGATACCGAGTCACAACTTATGCAAAATGTGCCGGTGCACCATCATGCATAAACCATATGTTCTGGCGTTGCTGAAGTGGAGCGTTATCATCGTTAAGGAGGTCTGGAAGAACATTCTGCAGGAACTGAAGGTACAGCTCTCCTGTTTAGCCTGTTTGGCAGAAAGTGTGGTCCAATTAGACAGTCTCCTAGTATTCCTGCCCAGACATTCAACAAGAAACATTGCTGATGTCGTGACTCGTGAATTGCATTGGGATTTTATCAAACCGAACATGACAGTTATGAAAATTAAAAATACCATCATGAGTAAACCCAGCTTCGTCAGTGAACAAAATGTTGTTTAAAAATTGGGGATTCAGGACACATTGTTATTGCATTCACTGGCAGAAGTTCACTCTGGGAGGGTAGTCTGTATTGCTGAGACTTTGTACACACTGGATATGGTAGGGGTACAGTAATTGGCAATGTAAAATTCCCCACACACTGCTATGACTCAGTACATGCTCTTGCAGAGCAACCCTCCTTGTTGAAATTCCTGGATTTTCTATTCTTTCTAACACCCTTTCCTCAACATCAAGTGTTATGCTTCTAGGCCTACCTGCTCGTACTCCATGTGTGAAGCACCCATGTTCTCTAAGGCGTTGATGTACCCTGATGAATGTGCACTTGTTGGGCTGCCTTCAGCGGGGAAATGCTTCTTGGTACAAACATGTAGCCTCAAGTGCACTGCCATTGGCTTTACCATACAAGAAGCGCATGTCTGCCTACTCTTCGTTGCTGTAACCTCTTTCCATGTTGACTATCCTTTGACTAATATGCCTGTTATGTCTCAGAGCATCGAGAGAGGGGGGAAAGGGAGAGAATGAACAAAACCTAACCTAAACAAAGTCAGTGGTGGATCCCAACTAGAAATGTGCAATATCTCAAAAACGATTCACTTAAGGACCCATGTTTACTAGGCTTTTTTTGCATATTGTAGTCTGTACAGTTCACCTTTAAATTATTGACCATCACTTTTGAAACACCCTGTATATACTCTTACTTATAAATGGTACTCCATAAAGTCCTGTGCCTGTTTTAAATTTAATTGTCACAACTAAATGACATAAAGCAATTGCAGTCTTTTTTATTATTAAGAAACTTCAAATTATTATGAAACTCCAAAAGTTTATGTTCTGCAATACACCATTCAGTACATGTCAGTGTATGCACCCTTAATGGGCTTTTTTCACTCTGTGGCTGAGTTAGTCAGTCTCAGGCGTAGATAAGGCCTCCGTAGCCGAGTGGGCAGGAGCGGGAGTGCACTAGCACACGCTCTTTGAATAGACCGGGGTTCAAGCCCCTGACTGCTGAATACGGTCGATCTGCCAACCCGCACTGGACCAGCGTGGCAGATTATGGTCCATTTCCCTCAGCATGAATTGTTGAGGAGGCTTCCATCCTGCAGTGGGTTGATAATGGCTGCACTTTACTTTTTTTTTTTTTTTTTTTTTTAGGCGTAGATAGCAAGGTTTTCCCCCCAGAAACTAGGGGGGGGGTTTGTCCAGCAAAACAGGTAAATCAACCGGAGAACACACGCAATTTACAGACACAAATATGGGTTTATGTATTGAATTACAGGTAACCCTAATATAATAATTTGATTTTTAATTTCATTTGTTCAAATGACTCTGTTCAAATATTTCCATAAAAAATAGTTTCTTCATTGTGTATTTTATGCAATAAACATTTAATTCTATAATTATTTTCATTATCTTTTACAATCTATATGGTATACAGTTAAAAAGTTATTTAAAAGGTATTTTTAAAATTCTTTATGGACATTCCCGAAAGTCACAGACCAATTATAATTTTTCCTATTGATTATTATATTCGATTAATGCATTTCGTTTTGCGCGATGTGCTTGTGGGACGAATTAATTGTGTTAATCGAGGCCAGCTTGTACGCTGATTCCATAAGTGCCATGTCTGCATTGGAGAATAAATTTTCGGTATTGCATCCCATCATAAAACAAATCCTTTCCTATTAAAACCATCTATGGAATAAAATCACTCAGTGAAGTTTTGTTGAATTGGGCATTCTGGTATAACAGGTAATGAAAGAGTAGATCAGGCAGCCAAACAACCAAACAGTACAACATGAGCAATTTATCAAGTACCATACATGGATTATTTGAAGTATATAAAAAAAGTCTGCACATTTCAGTGGTCAAAAATATGGAAGTCACAAAGAATAACAAATTGCTCCAAATCAAAGAGGAACCACCATTATGGATTTCCAGCTTCAGACAAAACAGACAGGAAGAAGTTGTACTAGCAAGTCTAAGAATAGGACATACACACCTAACCCATATGGTTCTTCTCGTAGGGGATGACCCACCTCGATGCATGCATTGTATTTTACCACTTACAGTCAAACATATACTCTTAGATTGTACGCACTATTCCCATTTCAGAAAAAATAGTTTCCACTTTCGGTCATGGCTGCAAGAATGATTATCGCTTACCCACATCATTGGAAATAGTGCTGATTGAGCCAAACTCGATACCTTCCTTAAACAAATATATACATATGAATTGATGCCAAACTGGACAAAATTATTATATTACTGTAGAATGATAATATAGGAACTGGCACATTTTGGCCTCAGCTGACCTTTATGCCCTTAAACATCCATACCAATACCAATTGGTATTGGTATTATACCAATATTTACCAATTGTTCCAATATATACCAATACCAATTAGTGTTAAGAATAAAGAGAAAGGCTTTTGCTTTTGTAAGGATGACTACAGTGGTATCAGACAGTTTTTAAATCTGTGCAGTGGGACCAACTGATAATATTACCAATAGCATATTCTAAACGGAGAGTAATCAATAAACTACTAGATTTTTCATACCAATGAAGAAATGCTATTCAAGGCTTAGATTTAATTGGATGTGAGATGAACTATTGAGATATGGTAGAGAAGGAAAGTAGGATGCATATAAATTATCAGGTGATACACAAGCCTATGGTAGATATAAATTAGTTTGTAATCAAGTCACAAAGGAGATTAGGCAAGCTAAGGCAGATTATGAGAAGTCTCTGACAAAGAATGCAAAGAAAACAGCAAACACATCAATGGGAACGTGTAAATGTTATCATAAAGGAAAACGTCAGTGATCGTGGTTTCCCTACAATGAATTTTTTTTTTTTTGTTAGTTGTTGGCACATTGGCTTCTGTGGCCATAATGCACCTCCAAAAGTTTTTGCATTTTACTCTGATACAAGCCTGATGCAGGATTCGAACCCACAACCTTTGGGTTTCCAGGCAGGCACTTTACCCACCTGGCTAGCCTGGCCTGTCATTTCAAGCCTAGTATTTCAAGCATTAATGATATTAAGAGTAGGAGACTGGCAGAATTACTTAACAAGTACAAGTTAATGCTGAAAAAAGCTGTGAGTTAGGGTTGAATTTGAAAGTGTCTGCAATTCTGCCCAGACATGATGGGGGGAGTATATGATGAGAGCCTTGTCAATCAATTCAGACCTGGAGAGATTCTGCAAGGCTCAAGTGGTAGAATTTTCCTCAGCCTGATCTGTGCTTGTTAACAGGAGAGACCGCTTCTAAAGGAATGGGATACACTTAAATAGAAAGGGTGCAAGAATATTTGCTGATTCTATCGAGGCAGAGTTAGGTGGGTCGGAAAACTGCTAGCTTGGGGGGAGATACATGGACTAATAGATTAACAGTAGCCGCTGGCAGAGGTGAAAGTGATTGTTGCACTGCTTCTATTGAAATACAATTGAGCAGCAGCAGCATGGAAAGCAAGGTAAAGGGGATTTCCAGGACTGCTGGGAGTCATAGTGGAACAAGTAAATATATGGGCTGTGTTAGGGCAACTAAGAGAAGAAACAGGTGCATGTATACTTGCATGGACACCAATGCTAGGAGTAAAGTTAATAAATTCAATGAGATTGAAGTGCTAGTCAAGACATCAAAGGCAGATATTGTTGGGATATCAGAGACATGTGTTACACAGACATAAGCAGTACAGAATTGGAATTTGGGTAGTACAATGTGTACAGAAAGGATACACGTGACAGGAAGGGAGGAGGGGTTATGCTGTTAGTTAAAAAACACATAAAATCTAAGGAAGTGCATCCAATTGATGTTGGTGAACAATACAATGTTGAGTCTGTTTGGTGTGACATAAGCACCTAGGAGAGTAGGTGTGTGTTATAGGCCTAATGAATTTGACGAGTATAATGAGCAATTGTGCAGAGAAATAGAGTGGGCCAGTAAATCAGTGTCTTATAATGGGGGATTTTAATTTCCCGGAGATTGACTGGAATTTGTGGGTTTGTCACTCACACACTAGCAAGATTTTGTGGATTTATTGGATAATTGTTTTCTACAGCAGCAGGTTCAGGAGGCAACTAGAGGAGTAATACTCTTGATCTGATTATCAGCAGTGATTCTTCATGCATTAAGAATCTGCAGATAAAGGAACCACTAGGTGGCAGTGATCACAGTGTGCTGAAGTGGGATTTACTCAAATAGATGACTATCATCAGGGGTAAAGGGAAGTGTTTTTGCTTTCGTAAAGGTGACTATGGTGGTCTGAGACAGTATTTAAATTCTATACAGGGGGACCAACTGATGATGTTACCAACAGCAAATTCAAAATGGGAAGCATTCAAAGAATTAATCTTGGAAGCTACTAGGCTTTTCATACCAACTAAGAAATATTGTTCAAGATTTAGGCCTAAATGGATATGTGAGATGAACTAATTACACATGTGACAGAGAATAAAAATGCATGGGATAAATATAAAATAACAGGTGACACAAAAGCCTATAATAGATATAAGCTGGTCTGTAACCAAGTCACAAAGGAGGTTAGGCAGGCAAAGGCAGATTATGAGAAATCTTTGGCAAAGAATTCAAAGAAAAACAGCAAAGAGTTCTTTACTTATGTAAACTCTAGAAGGAAGGAGATGAATCAGATTGGTCCACTTGATATCGATGGTTCAACTGTTGATGATCCTGCTCAGGTAGCTAACAAACTAAATGGATATTTTGCATCTACATTCACATATGAGGAGTTATTCAGGGAGGGGGGGGGAATGCCAGAGGTGTATTAAACTCTGGCAGTAAGCTAGATAATCTTCTAATAACTGAGAGTAAAGTGAAAGAGAAATTGTTGAAGATAATCACAAGAAAGGCTTAGATGGAAAGGGTTAGATGGAATCTATCCAGTTATATTAAAGGAGATAGCAAAGGAAGTAAGCAAACCCTTAGCCATAATTATGAGAGCTTCCCTGGACTCAGGGGAGGTACCCATGGACTGGAGATGTGCAAATGTGACCCCAATCCACAAAGGAGGATCAAAGGGAGACACAGTTAATTATAGACCTGTTAGTTTAACTTCTGTTCCAGGGAAATTAATGGAGGCAGTGGCTAAAGAAGCATTTCAGGGTCATCTAGACAAGACTTTAGTTATAGCTCAGACACAGCATGGATTTGTTAAGGGGCAGTCTTGTCTGACCGATTTGATTGGATACTATGATGTATTCATAAAGGAACTGGATGCAAAGAATGACTTTGATATCATATATTTGGATCTTAGAAAGGCTTTTGATACTGTTTCACATTATTATTATTATTATTATTATTATTATTATTATTATTATTATTACTAGCTGTATGGTGCAAGGAAGCCTGAAGCTTATGCTGCACCAGCCAAAAAAAAAAAAATTCCCGAGTTACCCTGAGAGAGAGAGAGAGAGAGAGAGAGAGAGAGAGAGAGAGAGTTAAAAGGGAATCACCAAGAAAGAGAAGAATGATGATATCCAGCTCAGGACCCTGGGCGTGCGGCAAATTGCTGCTATAGATAAAGGGATGGCTGAGTGGGAGAATACAGAGAGTGGTGATCAATGGACGCTGCTCTTCATGGACTAATGTTATCAGTGGAGTCCCTCAGGGTTCAGTGTTGAGTCCATTGTTGTTTTCTGTATTTATAAATGATATTGATGATGGTATATCAGGCTTAATGTCCAAGTTTGCAGATGATACGAAGGTTGGTAGGGTTCTTAATGACACTAATGACAGTACCCTGGTGTAACAGGATCTAAAAAAGTTGAGCAGATCGGCTGATTGATGTCAAATGAAATTTAACATTGACAAATGTAAAGTACTACATATGGGAAGCAGCAATCCCAGAGTGACATATCAACTCTGTGGTACTACACTGACAGTAGTACAGAATGAAAAGGACCTGTGGGTAATTGTGCAGGCAGATATGAAGTTTTCAGAGAGTGCAGACGGTCTGCAAGAATAGCTCATGGTGTCTTGTCAATGATATATAGGAATTTTTCTAGCAGGGATAAGGAGGTGATTATCCCCTTGTATAAGGCAATGGTCAGGCCACACCTTGAATACTGTATACAGGTTTGGAGGCCTCATTTAAAGAAAGATGTAAAGCTGTTGGAAAACGAGTACAGAGAAGGGCAACAAGATTAGTGAATGGAACAAAGGGTTGCTCTTACGAAGAAAGGCTTAAGTTTTGAAAATTACAGTGTCTGGAGACTAGGCACCTGTAAGGTGATCTGATTGAGGTGTATTGAGTCCTTGAATGGTTTGAGTATGCTCAATGCTGATGGGATTCTTCCACTTGTTCAGAATAATCGCCTGAGAGGGCATAAATTCAAATTGAGGAAAGATGGTTGTAGGATAGATGTACGAAAATTTGCCTTTAGCCAGTGGGTGGTTGATTGCTGGAACAAACTTCCATCTGTCGTTGTAGAAGTTGATGGCTTAAATAGGTTCAAGTCAGAACTTGACAAACATTTGGAGTGAGTGGATGGGCGAAATAAGGGGTTTTTTTTGGTTTTTTTTGGCTAATGCTATATAAGCTTGCTTTCTTGCATCATGTGCCTTTGCTAATGCTATGCAATTAAAGGCATTTAAAATTAAGGCTCCTGGAGTTGATGATATATACCCAGTAATTGTGAGGGAGGCAGCCAGAGAGTGCTTTGAACCATTTAGATTAATTATGAGAGCATCGGTGGACTCAGAAGAGATTTCTTTGAATTGCGATATCCACTGTCTTATATTGATGGAAAGCTTACCGAGGACAGGGAGGTGTGTCATAGTGGTCAACGGGGTATGACAAGCTTTGAAGTGAGTGGCAGTTGATATTAATGACCAGCATATACCCAGATACCATTTGGAGGTAGTGTATTCTGTATGACTTTAATAAGATGTATCAATAATAAATAGATGACCAAATATTTATAGATTTTTTTCCGTAATGTTCTGGTTTCCCCAAAAAGGTTTTGGGGATGTAATTTTATTGAGATTTTCTGAACTAAATATACAATGTTGAAACTAATCAGTTAAAGTTATCATGATAACTAGATATACTTGACATGTTACATTTGATACTGTTGAAGCACAAGGACATTTAATAAAGTATTAGTCTGTTTGCTCATGCAATACTTATTCATATAGTGCTGTTTTCATGCCTTAAATAATCAAGTAGGCAGAAGAAGCCTGTTATAATTATTGGTAAAATGGATCATCAAATATTTGTTCTTCCTCATATTTATGAGTAAATATGTGTCGAGCCATATTCGAAGGAATGCTCATTTAACGAAAAAGTTATCTTCTTGGCAAAGTGTATACACAATATGCATTGTACTCTTAAATAGCGTGATGGTGCTGATATAAAAGCTTACTCAAAGTAATGAAAACAAACAAAATTGGGAAAGTAAAACAACAGATTTGACCTTGTAGCAAAATATGCGAACTGGCCACCACCCTATGATCTTTAACAACATACTGAACCAATTGTTGGGTCTTCTGAATTTTTGGCACCACAGTGATGATAGACTTTGGTGGTATTGTAGTTTTACCATTTAAAAGGTAAACTGCAGGTAGTGCCATGTCAAGCTATTGCATTCCTTGGATACAAGCAGAAAATGCTGCTGCTCATGGAAAGGACAGCAAAACATTTTCCATCCATGAGAGCTGACGACTGGAAGTAGTGATCTCCATGTTAGCATGGGTCATGATTACACATCCCTGACTTCAGATTCTTCAAAACCGATTGATTTTATTTTTTAACTAAACAGTAGTCCAATGAAGAAGTTAAATAAAGTGCACCTGACCTCTTCTCACTCTTTTCCTTGGAGTTGCTGAGAAGGGACACCATTCTTTGAAAGATGTTATCAAACAATATAATACCAAAAAAGTGAAAAAGTGTATTAAGTGTCAAAGGAACTGTATTAAAAGTAAGTGTTAAATCAACTGCAAGTGTATTAAGCATTAAAGGCTATGTTGCATCCTATATTCTATAAGTGCGTATTTTTTGATTGGTCTTCTCAACGATAAAACCCAGGTTTCCGAGAGATAAAACCCTATGATCCTCACCTTATACCGACTAACTCGACTGAATTGCAAAAAAGATGATAAAAGTTCCTTCTGTTGAGATGAAATTTGAACCCAGGCCTTTTCCATATTCAGCGGAACCTGAAGCTGCACCAATATGTTTTTTTTTTCCCTTTTTTTTTCTTCTGTTTCTTTAACATAATGCCAGTGTGGAAATAAAACATTCTTTGAACATACACTGTGACAGAAAACGAGCAAAATGAATGGAAGCTCCATACTGAAAGCAATGCTGCAAGTAGCAACTGATTATAAATTGAATTTAGAATTTTTTACTTTGTTAAAAAATATGAAAACTAAACAAAATAAGATCTAGTGAAGAAGATGACAAATATTTGTGAATAGGTTTATAAATATAAAAATGCATTTTGATTTTCAGATTTCTATAGTTAGTTTGCTTATTACCCCGGGGGCTCACATCTGGTGAGTATGGGCTTGGCAAACCCAGGGTCCTGAGCTAGATATAATCATTCTTCCCATTCTTGCTTTCTTCGTGATTCCCTTCTATTTCTGATTCTCTCTCTCTCTCTCTCTCTCTCTCAGGGTAACGCAGGAATTTTTTTTTTGGCTGGTGCAGCATAAGCTTCAGGCTTTTAGCATTAGTATTAGCATTAGTAGAGGCATTTGATGCAAGAAAGCAAGCTTATAAAAAAAAAAAAAAAAAAAACCCACTTCCACTTCACCCCTCTGTTCGTTCAAAATACCTGTCCAGCTGAGCCTTAAACTTATTTAGGCTATCAACCTCCACCACAAGGGATGGCAGTCTGTTCCACCAACCAACCACCCGCTGGCTAAAGGCAAATTTCCACACGTCTATCCTACATCTGTCTTTCCTCAATTTGAATTTATGCCCTCTCAGGTGATTTTTCTGAGCTAGAGGAAGAATCCCATCAGTATTGAGCATGCTTAAACCATTCAAGGCTTTATACACCTCTATCAGATCACCTCACTGGTGCCTAGTCTCCAGACACTGTAATTTGCAAAACTTAAGCCTTTCTTCGTAAGAGCACCCCTTCGTTCCATTCACTAATCTTGTTGCCCTTCTCTGTACTCGTTCCAGCAGCTCTACATCCTTCTTGAAATGAGGCCTCCAGACCTGTATACAGTACTCTAGGTGTGGCCTGACCATTGCCTTATACAATGGAATAATCACTTCCTTATCCCTGCTGGAAAAATTCCTGTATATCATTGACAATACTCCATGAGCTACTCTTGCAGCCCGTCTGCACTGCTCAGAGAACTTCATATCTGCCTGCACAATCACCCCTAAGTCCCTTTCATTCTCTACCACTGTCAGTGTAGTACCACAGAGTTGATACGTTGCTCTGGGGTTGCTGTTTCCCATGTGTAGTACTTTACATTTGTCAATGTTAAACTTCATTTGCCACCTCTCAGCCCATCTGCTCAACCTTTCCAGATCCTGTTGCAGCAGCATAGTGTCAGTAGTGTCCTTGACAACCCTGCCAACCTTTGTATCATCTGCAAACTTGGACATTAAGCTTGATATACCATCATCAATATCATTTATAAATACAGAAAACAACAATGGACCCAGTGGCACCATATGGCTAATAATAATAATAAATAATATAAAGCATGGTAATTGCACCCAGATTTTTGATAGAATTTTTGTGCTTCTGAAATTAACTGATTGATTATTTTATTAGAAACAAAAATTTATTTTCACTCTGCATTATGAAATAACATTAGCATTGTTAATATTACTTTGGCCTTCAAAGGCCAGGGTAATTAAAAATTCATCACACTGGCTTTTATGGATGGGTTGAAGAGAATTTTTTTATGATTCTGGTCATTATAGTAATAAGTTAAAACAGTCACACCATTGCATTCCTCCTGGTGTGAGAAAGAAGAAGGATAATGAGAGAAAAAAAAATAAAAAGCAGAAAATGTAAGAAAAAAGCACAAAATCAGATGACAATGTTTAAAAAAAAAAAAAAAACAAGAATGACAGCGGAGAGCGAATGGCTATTGAGTGAGAAAAATTTACCTGTCACCCCCTTTACCCCTGGACTGATTGGTGGGCAGATGAACCAGCATGGCCCCCCTCTCTACCCAAGCAGACACCACACCATGGCTATTTCGCTGCCATGGTGTGGGACACAGATATTGGTCAGCAGGACTCATACCTGACCAGTGTGAAAATGAGCAGCAAAGAGGTGCTCCAACATAGGAATCCCTTCCCTTATGAACTTTCTCTCACTCTCCCCCCCCAACATGGGTGCCCTTCCCCTTTTTGCCTGGTGGTAATTCCATGAGCAGCTGTCACCTCTCACCCCAGGGCACAATAGACATCCAGTCCTTGGGGGGGGGGCAGTATTTTATTAACCTCCTCCCACTTCGTCTTCTGACTAGTATCTTCCATTTTCACTTTTTTTTTTTTTTTTAACTGGGCTTTCCCCATCAACAGGGTTTGTCCTCATGAGTGCTTTACACTCCCTACTGCCTGGCCTGCCTCCTTGTGGTGCTGGATGCTAAACTAGAGGTTTTTGTGTGAAAACACAGACCTAGGCTAAGAGGCTGGATGAACAACACAACACCACACTAACTACATGAACACTCACTAACCTACATAAATCTGGCCTCAACAGAATTCTGTATTCATCACATTGCCTGACACAGAGTTTGGGAAAACACCGGAGCTGCATTACAAATAACACTATATGCTGTTCATATTATGAGCACAATTTAAGAAAGCATGAGAGAGTTTAAATCATGTGTTCTTTTGGGAAATGGGGGGGGGTAAGGAGATTCTAATTGCCAAATTGTTCTGAATGTTGCTAGCTGCTGCTGCTGCTATTTTCATACTTCCCACCCTTTTTTTTTTTTTTTTTTTTTTTTGTTTAGGCTGGAGAGATGTTGATGATAAAAAGTCTCGCTCAGAAGGCCATCTGGGGAAATTAGACGACCTTTTTCACCAAATCATCAATTCGCGGCCTGCACATGCAGCGGAAGTCAAAGGTAAAGAATTTCTTTTCAAAAACAGTTACTGGACAGATTGATAGTTATATACCTGTTTCCATTATCACAGACATTTCTAAGGGGACTCGCATTGATTAAACCCCACATATCAACTTTAACATTGCAAAAACAGCATAACACTCACAATTCTAATTCTCTGTTTTCTAATTATTTACAGGTATTGCGGAGTCAACGGACACGCCCCAGCAGCAACGACGGCAAGTCAGAAAAAGCATCAAACATCTTTTCACTCCTTCCCCAAAGTTTCAGAAAATAATGAAAAGGTGAGTCCATGTAGTTTTTAGTCCCCCCTTATTGTAGATTGCCTTGTCCATTCATTATTATGCTGACCAATGGAAATGTTCTTATATATGGGGTGCTTCATTTTAAATGGATATCCATTAAAATACAAATAACTTTAAGTAAGAGTGCTGGAGACATGAATTTTATAAGTAAATTTCTGAAAAAATTGCAAAACTACAAATGAGTTTGTGCATATAGTGTATTGGAGTATAAACAGAAAATTTATTTTAGTTTTAAAACTCCATAACATGGATTTTGTAGGCAATTTCGACAATCTAAGGAAGTGAAATTATGGGATTTGGAAGCTTAGGAGAATGTTTAGGGAGACAGTGGTATCATGATTGTTCATCAGCTGCTGTGGTTGAGAAATGTTTAGCACAGGTTAGGGAGCCTGGTAGCAAGTCCACGTTGCTACTGAGGACTGCAGAAAAAAAAAAGGGAATGTTAATATGACAATTGTCATGCAGCAGCAAGGAAATTGAAACTGTTCTGTGCAAAGTGCATATCAGCAAAGCTGTTACACTACAGATGATTATTTGAAAATGCCTTCTGATGAGGCTTGGTTTGTCTAGCTCATTATGTAAACTCTGAGAAATTTGCCTATGTTTAGGGAAACTTCTTTTGAAGCATACAAAACTTTTCTACTCCATGTGAAGATTGGTGTATGGTGTGCAGTGAGTTGCTACGGAATACTGGGACCATCCTTTTCAGAGAAATCACACCCTCTCATTGCAGAAAATGAGGTATATTTCTGTATATGGACATAGTTCATGAATTCTTGTAATATCGCACTGTAGAGGAGATGGTTCAAGTATTATTTCAGTAAGACAACAACACAATAAGTTACACTTTGCATGCATTTTATGGCTGCACTGTCCTTGTTTGGAGATATAATTTCAAAAGGAATATGGCCACCACAGTAGTCATTGTCCTTTTTTGTGTTTTGAACTGAAAAGCAGCATATCCAACATCACTCCCAATACATCTCAGGCAGTGTTCTGAACATGCTTCATTGCACAGAACAGTTATGTTGTGATTACGATGGTAAACATTTTCAACATTCTTTTTGTAAGGTCAGAGAATAAAGAATGTTACTTGTAAAAATCATGTCTCCAGCAATTTCATTCAAAATTATTCGCATTCTCCTAGATTCTCATTTAAAATAATCACCGTCTTGACTGTTGAACTATTCACTTCTAATAATAAATTTCTTTATTCTTAATTTTTTAGAAATAAAAAGGGAAGAAAGGTTCCATACTAGCCATATATCATGGTTTTTTATATTTTATAACAACTCTTTAAGTTCTTTAAGATACCTTTAATTATTTTAAGGGACTGGTGGAGAGTATCCATGTGCCACTTAAACCAAAGCAACAAAACCAAATACTGCAGTAGTTATTTTTATGAGAGATGAACTTTTTTTTTTTTTTTTTTTTGACATATTTTCAAATTATATCTTAATCCCAGGGGCTCACATCTGGTGAGTATGGGCATGGCACACCCAGGGTCCTGAGCTGGATAACATCATTCTTCTCTTTCTTGGTGATTTTCCCCTTCTACTTTTACCTCTCTCTCTCTCTCTCTCTCCCTCTCACACACACACACACACACACACACACACACACACATGGTAACTCAGAAATTTTTTTTGGCTGGTGCAGCA